>NC_140931.1:55965015-56001262 GCF_014529385.1 Adiantum capillus-veneris
TATCAGTTTAATAGAAATTAGACATGCATAAACCACATTGATAAGAAGCATTGAAGATGATGGAAGCTGAACGAGTACGACTAGATAAAGGTGCATCCAATTTACTGTCACGCAAAGTGTGCACCAGCCATTTTGGCATACCTCTAGCCTGCTCATTTTCAGCCCTTTCCTCATCAAGTACATCATGTACATCTGCATCAGTAATAGGCTGTTCTAAAACATTTTCAGAAACCCCCATAGGCTGTACATTTGCCTCATTGGAACTTACATTCGTATTTCCACCACTGAAAAGAGGCAACAAAGTGTCATAAATGTCCTGTGAGCTTACATTACTGTCTCTAGTACATGACAGCAAGGGTGAACAGAATCTTCCACAAACACTACATCCCGTGAAACCAGAATACGTTTTGTTTGCGGATGATACAACCTGTAACCTTTGCTTTCAGCACTATAACCAACAAAAATACATTTGACAGCCTTATCATCCAATTTTCTGCGCTGCACTTGTGGCACCAAAGCATATGCCAAACAGCCAAAAACACGCATGTGCTCAATAGAAGTTTTCTATCATGCCATGCTTCATATGGAGTAATAGACTGCAAAGCTTTCGTAGGACACCTGTTAAGTACATAAGTGGCACACATGATGGCCTCAAGCCAAAAAGAATGCGGCAAAGCTTGACTTTTGACCATACATCGTGCCATTTCCGTTAGTGACCTGTTTTTCCTCTCAGCAACACCATTTTGCTGAGGTGTATAAGGCACTGTACATTGGTGTTTTATCCCACGACTAGCCAGAAATGCATTAAATTCATGAGACATATACTCCCCCCCTCGATCGGAACGGAGGGTGCCCATAGTACATTTTGAGACATTTTCAGCCATAGCCAAAAATTGTTTGAAGCACATAAAAACTTCGGACTTCGCTTTAAGCGGAAATACCCATGCATGCCTGGAGTAATCATCAATGAAAGTCACGAAGTACAGGTAATTGCCCAAGGACGGAGTTTGCATGGGCCCACAAACATCACTATGCACAAGCTGCAACCTGCATGTGGCCCTAACTGAACCATCCTTTGGAAACTTAGAACGCTGCATTTTACCCAGAATACAGCCTTCACAAACATGTTTGATAGGTGCTTCAAGAGGCGGCAAAGAAGCAACCATATCAGATTTCTGCAAACGCAGCAAACTGGCAAAATTCAGATGACCAAAACGTGCATGCCAAAGTTTTGCATCTGAAATAGCCCTTGAATCTGCAACAGCATTTGCAAAATTTTGTCCACACTTGTCATACAAAGTGAGCTTATACAGCCCACGGCACAAAAGCCCAGATGCAACAATTTCATCACCAAAACTGAGATCATGAACTGTACATCTGTCATCCACAAATTTGACTACAAGTCCAAGTCTAGCAAGTGCGGATACAGACAATAGATTCTTCTTGATCCCAGGTACATAAAGTGCATCAACAAGTGTGAAGGAACTGCCATTAGCAGCAGTGAGCACAATCTTTCCAACTCCCTGAACTGGATAAGAGGCGTTGTTGGCACAAGTGACTGAATTCCCATGAGGGACAGACTCGAGAGAGGTAAACAATTCACGATGTGAGGTAATGTGCTTTGTAGCACCACTGTCGAAATACCACACATGTGAATCTGCAGCAACTGACAAGCATGCATCATGGACAGCAGGATTGTAAGTGCACTCTGCGCTAAAAGCCCATTCTGCATCAACATCAGCATCACAATCTCCTTTCACAGAAGACTCAACAATGGCTGCATTTGTAGTGGAACCAGCATTTGCAGTGGAACCACCCTCTTTCTTCTTAGCCTCTTTGGCCTTCAACTTAGGACACGACTTGATCAAGTGATCATTGGCTTTACAATAATGGCAACGCATCTTCTTTTTGCCCTTATCACCAGAATTGCCAGACGAAGTGCTGCCAGCAGAAGCATTAGGAACAGAAATTTTGCCACTCGCAGCAGAACCATAAGAAGTGGCTGCATTACTGTTACCACCCTTTCTTTGAGAAGCAATAAAAGCCTGTTCAACTGCACGCTGCCTAGTCCTGTTTTTTCTAGAAAGTGACTCTTGCAACAGCAATGTGCATAATGCATCAAACTTGACAACTTCAGGATTTCCTTGGGTCATCAGTCTCCAAGTACTAGCAAAAGTCTGGTAGGAATCTGGTAAGGCATCAAGAACAGTCTGCACAAGGGAACTGTCAGAAATGACTTCACCTGCAGAAATGAGTTGCTCATTGATATCCTTGACACTGGCAAGGAAAGTGTCCATATCATCTTCCTCATGCATAATCTTCGACTCTAGCTCTTTACGCAGCAAAGCAATTTTAGCCTCATTGCGGCTTGCATAAAGACCTGCTAGAATATCCCAAGCCTGTTTTGCAGATTTTGCTGAACGGATGTGAGGAATAATGGTGCGCTTCACAGACAACGCAATCAATGCATGAGCCTGCGCATCCTTAACATCCCAACGAGCTTGTTCTACTGTAGGCAAAACAACTCTAATAGCTGCAATCCTTGCAGCAAGACCTGCAACATCCTCAATATCGCCTACATCTTCAGAACCAGGACGTACATCAATGCCCTGCACAATGTTCCAGACACCTTTTGACACAAGAACGTGTTGCATCATATAAGCCCACATAGGGTAGTTGTCCCCATCCAACCTGTCCTCAGCAGCAAACATCTTGAACACATCTGTGTTGTTGTTGTCAGCCATGGTAAATGCTGCACCTGATGTGAAAACTGCCCGAAAATAGGAGAAATGGAGCGGGAACAACTTGTGCTATATAGCACAAACCGTAGAAGACTATAAGGCACCTGTTATGCAGAAAACGGCACTGACAGAAAATCTGCACAAAATGACGAAATAGCCTGTGCAGTACTGCCCGTAGTGGAAACGGAGGCCGAAATGAGCCCAAATCAAAATTCTGAGCAGACCGAGCTCTTCGAGTTCTCCCAAAATATTTGTCGACCTGCGAACGCTTGCCAAAGCTCACTGAAATCGGAGAAAGTGAGCAGGCGTGTGCTGGAGCAGCTGGCGACTAAGCCCGGGAGGACGTGACCTGCTCTGATACCAATTGTTGGAATTAGGGTTGCAGAGAAACACACACAGCTTGGAGAAGACGAAGGAAGCTCAAGGCACACAATAGAGAGTATATTACTTAGTGTGCAATGGAAAGATAGATAGCCCTAGAGTGATGGACGTATATACAATGCACGGGGGAAAAAACCTCCTAAAGAGGGAAAAAATGCCCCGGCGGTCCTAGTGTGTTCACACACATCACTACCACATGTATATGGTAACAAATGACTCTGTTTTTCACTCCATTTGTTTAGTATGTAGTGTCTAAACAGTTGAGAGCAAAGACCACGCATGCGCGAGATCACCTTCTTGCCGTCATCATCCATGATGATGCCGCCACTGAAGTCGACGGAGTAAGGCAAGCCCTCTAGCCGGTGACGCATGAACCTGGGTGTCCCGGCAGGGGTCTCTAGCGGCGTGTCGATGGGGGTACGGACGTCAGGTGTCTCCACCGGCGTCTGGGCCCCGAAGCGAGGAGTGTCGAGTGGGGTGGCCCTGGCGGAGTAGGTAGAGGTGTGTAGCTGCTAGGAACAGTCAACCCGTGCAAAACTTGGCGTAGATGGCGATGCTGTGGCTGGTGTGGGGGCGGGCAAAGAAGGGGAGGGTAAAGAGCCTCGTCGAACACGAGGCGGTGTGGAGGCATCGGTGGCGGAATCTCCACAACAACCGCCACCGCCACCACTAGAGCGCCGGTGTCTAGACGAGTGTGAATTTGTCTTGTCAGCGCCGAAGCTTCGGAGCGCGCCGAATGCTCCGAAATAGAGGGAGATGCGGATGGAGTAGGAACGCGCGATGATGCGCCAGAGCGATGATGCTCCACGTACCACTGTCTCTGCTGCGGTGACAAAGAAGAAAGAAACTCCTCATCATCCATACCTGCATTAAACACACGAATATTTAAACTTAATATTGAATGAATAGAGTAGACAATGACGCAAAGACCATTAAATACAATGACGTAATGACACATATAAATACAATGATGCAATGAATTGAGTGATAGAAGAGGCAAGTCGAAAACTCAGAATTTTCAATCAAAAGATGTGAGCGCGAGTAGAAAAGAGCGTTATACACCATGGAAGGTACTTAGAGAGCCAGAGCTTTTACAACACGGAGCAAAATTGTTCAAATACAACATTTGTGGCTTTAAGAGATCTCTCTCTCATCCTCGCATAACTCAGCATAACTTCCTATATCTATATAGAGCTCTCCGTTTAAACACATATCCTCTGTTTCATTTTGTAGCTCCTCTGCATGCACCCCATATAGAGTAGTAGCATCTTGATGCTCGTCTGGCACCACCGCAGCGGCTTCTGATTGAGCATCTTCTCTGATCTCCTCCATTGATGCCGTTGTGATTGGCACATGGTAGCCTTCATACGTCCTTGCACTACGAGGGGCTACCTCTATGACGTACCACCAGTTTGATGTAGACTTTGTAGGATGAAATATTACCTGCCAGAGCCACATAACTTACATGAGAGCTTTCAAGCACATAACTTGTAAAAGGGGGATGTTAACTATTTACATACTTACTTGTTCACAATGCTCGGGTAGTACGAAAGTGTCTCTTAGGTCAGTCCATTTCTTAGTAGAATCCACCTCAAGAAAACCAGACTCTCCTCTACGCACAGTAGCGTTGCGACCCTCCATGATTATCTTGAACCATTGCACGTCGAACAAGTCGACAAAAAATCCTCTGTAATCGATCCTCAAAATCTCTTGCAGCGTGCCGAAGTAAGTGAGTTCCGCCACCATAGGATCTGCATCAGAGGAACGTCGTCGACTAGACTGTTCAAATTTTGCCATGATTCCACAATCTTGAGTAAAACGCTTTTTGTCGATTCGTTCCACCCTAAAATGTCGACCTTTACACCATGCTGCTGTGTATGACTTATACTACAACGAACAAAGATTATGAGTGGCCGTTCAAACGTTTAGAAATAAAGTCACTAGCTAGTCGTACATTGCAAACTTACCTTGGTCGCGCAACCCCGAGAGTACTCCCACTCTTCCTCAGTCACTTCGTCACCGCATTGTTGTGCGCTTTTCAATTGGTTGTGCAACCATCTTAAGCTCATGAAGGTTGGTAGGCTCTCCAGAACCGTCGGATAGTGCATCGGTGGTCGTCTTCCCCGTCTCCACTCGATTCGTGCCCTTTGTCGCTCTTGCTTTGCATCCTCATATTGTGAAATCCACTTTTGCATCACTGGATTGTGAAGCATGCAAAATCGGTTGATTTTAGCCTCTAGATCTTCCGTCATCTTCTTCTCAACACCGAGATTGCACATGACAATCCCAGATATGCGCTCATCATCTATGGTTCGCCATAGCGTGTCCCGGCTTTATCAAATCCGTCTAGCCACTCTCCAATGTACACTAGGGACTCTGATACCAACCAACCTTCTGCCATGCTACCCTCCGGACGTGCCTTTTGACGCACATATCCCTTAAGCGTTTTCATGAAACGTTCTAAGAAGAACATCCATCTGGAATGAACTGTGCCAGCTATTTCCACCTCATCAACTATGTGAACAAGAAGATGCACCTGAATGGTTAGCATGGTAGTAGGAAAATGTTTCTCAAACATGCACACAAGCTCCGCAGCATTTAGTTTGGCGAATGGTATGGAGTCTACGTTGATCTCCTTTTGTGAGATCCATTGCACCAGCTTTGCAAGTTTGTAGATTGTGTTACGGATGTCGAGAGACAAACATCCCTCAATGGCAACCGGTAAAATAAACTGTAAAGTATGTGCAGCAATGATATTAAAGTCCACATTTTATGCAATGATATTAAAGTCCACTATGAACGTACCTGACACATTTTATGCCAATCGTGTGACTTCAAACCGGTAAGCTTTCCTTCTTTAGTAAAACACGTTCGGAGCGAGTGCATTACGCCAGTGGGGGTCCGCAAAGATCGAATGGTCTCTTTTACTTTGCGTTCTTGGGCTCCTGTGAAAATCCATGGTGCTTTAGGGAGTTTTATCGATCCATCAGACGCTGTTTGCGGCCAATATTGCTCCATACGATCCACATTTCTAAGGTCAACTCTGGCTCCCAAAGTATCTTTCTTACCGGTCAGATGGTCCCATAGTAGATTACCCACATTCTTGAATATGTGCATTGGATCGAGCAAGTGATTGATCATGAGTCGGGGCCAGTATGGTAACTCGTACCATATGGTAACTCGTACCATAGAGATAGTCTCTTCATCCCTGGAGGCAATCCGTCATCGCACATCTCCTTCTGCTCTAACCATGCTTGTGCAGACATCCTTGGTGGCTCTCTTCCCAAAAAGCCGTCGCGTAACACATGATTCTCTAGAAGATACGCTTGATGACCTTCGTAGATTTGCTTCTTCAGTGAGGGCGCCCTACGTGCATTCAGTCTAGGTCCACATGTGACACATGCTCTGTATCCGCTTGTTTGAAGCCCTGCATGTATACACATGATAATAGATCAACTATGGGAAAAAACAAGATTTACAGTGTCTGAGTGAGGAGTGTCAATAGATCACCTGAGCATTCTGTTAGCCCGGGATAGTCATGCATGGTCCACATTAGAATGCCTCTGATCAAAGCATTCCGTCGTCCTGTGTGTCGGCTCATATCCACCACCTCTATGCCAATCCACAATTGTTGTAGCTCTTCCAATAGTGGACGAAGATACACATCCATATTCCCCACTTTATATCGCCCTGGCACAATCAAGCTTAGCCATAGGTGCCCCTTCTTCGTAGTCAACCACGGGGGAATGTTGTAGTTGACGATGACAACGGGCCATACACTGTAAGATGTTGATCTTTGACCAAATGGATTTACGCCATCCATAGCCAGGCCTAAGCGCAAATTTCGAGCTTCCCTGGCAAAATCCGACCATGTTCCATCTATATGTTTCCAGGCTGCGCAATCTGCAGGAATTCGTAGCACACCATCCGAAGATTTATTCTCCTCATGCCATGATGCTAGGGCGGCCATGGACTTACATTCGAAGAAATGCTTGATGCGAGGAAGCAGAGGAAAATGTCGCAAAACCTTTTGTGGATTTTGTCCCGTGGAGATCTACTCGATATCTTTCGGAATCACATTTCGGACACTTCTCCATGTCTATGTATTCCCTTCTGAAAAGAATGCAGTCATTAGGACAAGCGTGGATAGAATTGTAATCCATCCCCAAGTTTCGCAAAATCTTTCTTGCTTCATCTCGGGAATCTGGCATCACATTGTCAGCTGGTAGTATGTGCTCTTTAAGCAATCTACACAACATAAAAACGATACAGTCATGTAAAAATCTATCAGATCATTATACATTTAGAGTTTTATTAAAGTAAACTAATTGTAATAGATCACCTGAAAAGCGTTGTGACGCTAGTGTCACTCCATCCAAACTTTGTCTGCATGTTGAGAAGAACCAGGAGTGCTTTCAATCTAGACATACGTGCTCCATTATACAATGGCGTATCGGCTTCACTTTTCATATCATCATAGATAAGCCTTTCTGAATCCATGATCGTCTCGATCATTTCATCAATCTCGGGCTCAAACATTGCCTCGTTGGGAATGTGCTCTGCATGATCATCCCCCGAGCTGTCAGAGGCTACATCTTGTGGCCTCACATATGCTGCTTGACCAAAGCGCCTGCGAACACGTCTATTGGGTTGCAAGATTGCTGCTTGTTGGCCAGCGTCAGAGTCCGACGAGTTATAATTGGCAACAACTCGATCTATAATAGATGGATCGAACTCGCCAAATTCGCGAACGTGCTGCAAAGAAACACATCTTGTCCGTCGCACAGCATGCTTGCATTGATTACAAGGACATAAGACCCTCGTTGAGAGATAGGTGTTTCGGTTGGACGGTCCCACATCCTCGTCACTACTCATAATGAGGATAAAAATCTTATAACCTGGACAACAAATTTAATATTCTATTGGCATTCTTCGTCTTATCTCTCTCTCTCTCTCTCTCTCTCTCTCTACACCTCCCATTCTCTAGTCATGTCCAATCCCCACACACCTCGGTCTAGAGGTGCACGGAGATCAGAACCACCGGGTTATAATCTCGTCTTTATTGGTCAATACCTATATTTGTGGGTACAAGAAATCTACAGACCCACGTCTACATGATACTGCATGTAGTGGACAAAACCCCTTTGCCTCTTCTCTAGCTGTAGCACTTCACAGCATCTTAACATCTTTTCATAGTAGATCTTTTCACTGTTCGTCTAACTCTAAACCCTAAACCGTAAGTAATTCTTGCGTGGACTCGATCTAACGTAAATAAGCGTAAATCTAAATAAACGTAAATCTAACTAAAAATAAACCTAAATCTAATTTAACGTAAGTCTACATCTAACCTAATCTTTAACGTCTTTTGGGATAGTTTCCTACGACATTAAAACTCTCTTCTTCTTGTGTGTGTGTGTGTGTGTGGGTAAACCTAAATAAATCTAAATAAACCTAAGTCTAATCTAATATAACATAAATCTAAATCTAACGTAAATTATGTTATATTAAAAACAAAGAACTAAACTAACAGGGATTATAAGAACCTTAAAATTGATTTAACACATAATTTTTCACATAACTCGGCAAGAGTTGGCATTCTCATCACTAAAGATGTGAGAGTTAACTTCCGGCGGTGACGTTGCCTCATCTCCATCCACATCTGACAACAGCAATTGGCCCTTTAGACAGTTCTTGCTCTTGTTACTAACTTTGAAGTTGCTGTTGAATGACTAGAGGTTGTCTAGATGGTCATTGTGTCGGGATATATAGTGACTCTTGCCGCCCTGAAGATCCACCTTCTTCCCTATCTTCTGAAGACATTTCACCAGTACTTTTGGATCGACGGAGCCCACCATGAGTGAAGGCAGCAATACCCTATATTCCATTGAGGGCTTTCTTCACCCGCTTCATGCAGGCATCGCAGTCTATGGAGACCTAAATCTAATCTAATATAACGTAAATCTAAATCTAGCGTAAATAAACGTAAATCTAATTAAAAATAAATCTAAATCTAATCTAATTTAACTTAAATAAACCTAAATCTAATTTAACGTAAGTCTACATCTAACCTAATCTTTAACGTCTTTTAGGATAGTTTCCTACGACGTTATAACTCTCTTCTTCTTGTGTGTGTGCGCGTGTGTGGATGTGTGTGCCAATAAAAAGAGATAAATGGTAAAACCTTTCTATCACCCATGCCAAGTATGATAGATTGGTTATGCCATTTCCCTCTTGAATAATAGGTCTTGAGTTCAACTCCTCGTCGGCTAGATCTTTAGGTCTTTTAATTTTAATTAGTTTCCTACGACGTTAAATTAGTTTCTCTCTTTCTCTCTCAATGTGTGTGCGTTTTTTTGTTTATGTATGTTTTCTCTCTCTTTTCCTCTCTCAATGTGTGCGTTTTTTGTTTATGCATGTTCTCTCTCTCTTTTCCTCTCTCAATGTGTGCGTTTTTTGTTTATGCATGCTCTCTCTCTCTTTTCCTCTCTCAATGTGTGTGTGCATTCTTTGTTTATGTATGTGTGTGTGCGTTTTTGTTTATGTTTGTACTCTCTCTCTCTCTCTCTCTCTCTCTCTCAAAAACACTATGTGTGTGTGAGAGAGAGAGAGAGGGAGAGAGAAAGAGGGGAAGGGAACATGAGAGTGAGGAGAGGGAAGGAGCATACCTGGCTCTCCTTCCTCTCCTCGTGTGTGTGTGTGTGTGTGGAGAAGAAAGAGAGAGAGAGAGAGAGAGAGAGAGAGAGGGAGAGCGTTACCTGCTCCTTGCTTGAGGGCGCCGAAAAACTCAAATATGAGATCTGAGTTTTTGGGCGCTCTCTGTTATTTTTTTAGCCCAGTCGGCGTCGCTATGAGCGTCGCAAATTTACTTGTAAATTTGCGACGCTCATAGCGACGCCGGGATTATTATTTTTTGAGCGTCGCTGCGTGAGCGTCGCTAATATGAATAGCCTCTTGTAGTGATTGAGATTGAGAGTGAGAGTGTGATTAAGATTGAGATTGTGCACAAGATTTAGATTGAGAGTGAGAGTGAGAGTGTGATTGAGATAGCTCGGGGGTGGTCGGGAGGTTATGAAACGAGCTATGCTCTTCTTGTAATGATTACTTTGTATCCATACAGACTCTTTATTCCCATTTGTTTACTCTGCGTACTCTGTATATTCTTTGTTTATTATCAATGTATTTCGCTCTCCCGTATCGCATGACAGAATAAAACTATCATACCCTTATCTTACATATAAAATTTAGGTCTCACATGATTGAACTGAGTAAAACTAGTCAAAGAGTGTGTAGCATAGTGACTGGCAATGTACTAAGGACCAATTCTGTTGATAACTAGATGTACCCTCGATGTGTCTTAGTTATACTTTCAAACTATGTGCCCGATCAACCTGCACTCTTGTGGCTACTCGTCTAATTCTACCCATCCAAAGCTAGCTTAAATAAATCAACCCTTGACCTGCTCCAAATCAGTCCTTATCTATGATCGACTTGATGCAAAATTTGATTTGTGACCTGATAAAAAACTTCCCCTAAATTCATCCAATTTCTAGTGCACATTGATGACCAGTCGTCGTTACAAGTAATCAACCTGGGTCAAGTTCCCCCTCTCCTCATAAATATAACACCCCCCTCCCTTATTTTGAAGATAAATTACTAGGGGTCTAGCCCTAACTTATACGCTTATGTAACTTGTAAAAAAACCCCCCTCCCCTGCACTTACGTGGTGCGGTAAGTTTTCCATGGTGAATCCCCCGGGGCCAGCCCTAAGAATAGGGGAGGAGAGAGAAACACACCCACACGCTCCAAAGCTTTCCCCTTGTTCACAAAGGGAATAAAGGACACATGGCAGGCTCTTAGCCCAGTTCCCCCCAATCTTCCCTCAGATCCTATTGGATGGCCAAAGCGGTGGACCAACGAGAATTAGGCTAGAGTAAAATTAGTCTAATCAATTTAAAATTGCTTGATAAAAGAACGAATAGAAATTAAGCTCCGTAGGAGACTATTGGATAGTCTACCAAGGGGTCAAATGAGCATCAAGCAGCCCAATGGCTTGCTGGATTCCTATTGGCCAGAAGACTAAAAGGTTCAATGAGAGTTTAATAAATTATTTTAATTACCTAAAGCTCTCACAAAAGGGGAAAGGGGGACACTTGTCACAAGAATATTAAATTTACCTCTTAATTGTTATTGGCTAAGCCTTGCAGGAGCCAATGGGAGGCCAGAATGAGTAAATCCCAAGAGGGGTCGACCAAGAAGAGAGAGAGGGCTGCATTTTTTACTAATACAATTACACACACACACACACACAACTCATGTGTGGAAGAAGAACTCCATCTCCTTCTCCAAGCATTGAGAAGTAGAGGCCTACACCAACAACTCTTGGCTATGAAGTGCAAATCCAACCAAGAGCCAAGCTTCAATGGCATGCTCATCTCCTCTACCATGCTAATTACTAAGCTAAGCTATGCTCTAAGAGTGATTATGTGAGGAGAATACTTCTTTCTTGTAAGATACATCTTCTTCCTCTTCATCTTTCCTCATTCCCTGCTAGCTCTCACCATCTTTGAAGGTGTGTGAGGTCTTGGGACTCAGGCTAGGTTTTTTAAAGCATAATTTGGTGCATGAAGCTTCCATCTTCATTGCACCAATGAGTTTTGTCAAGGAACACAAAGATTGTATTGTACAAAAGTCTCCCTTGATGGGAGAAGCTATAATACAAAAGCCTTTTGGAGGGGGGACCGGCTCCATGTAAATCCGATTCTCAATTGTTGTCAATTGTTCTATTTCTCTCTCTTTTTCAAGTTTTGTCTATGCCAAACTAGCTAGGTGTAATTGCTATGTTGATTTCTCCAACCAAGTACTCTCTCTATGCTCATTAGGAACTTGTTCTTAATGAAATGCTCACTATGTCATTATTTTCCGCTACACACAAGTTACCAGTGCATTAAATGTTACATCAATTGTTCTATTTCTCTCTCTTTTCAAGTTTTGTCTATGCCAAACTAGCTAGGTGTAATTGCTATGTTGCTTTCTCCAACCAAGCACTCTCTCTATGCTCATTAGGGACTTGTTCTTAATGAAATTCTCACTATGTCATTATTTTCCGCTACACACAAGTTACTAGTGTATTAAGTGTTACATTGGTATCAGAGCTATTGGTTTCCCTTTTCCTGCTCAACAAGAGAGGTCCTCAAGCTTGCTACAAACGGTTGGTGTTATTAATTGCAAAAGAGTAAGTAGACTAGGGATTTTTAATCCTTGAAGCACGCCTACTCTATGAAGTTAACGGGGATACCGGAGAGCTATGGTCTTAATAATGGAGTCCTATGGGGCTTGCCTATGGCTTAATCATTATTAAGCTATTAGAAGCTTGACAGGAACCAATGTTGTCTTGGCTCTGTGAAACCCTCTCTTCTATTCCTTGCAATTTATAATAATCGAGCCACGGGTATAGATGCTTGAGTGCTTATCTTTGAAGGTAAAGAGGAGTAGCAACTAGGGCTTGAAGTGCCAAAGTACTTGTTGTGACTTGTTCTAAAGGGAGTGAAAGATTGGCAGCTGCAACTTCAAGACTTTTAATAGACCCGATAGCTATAGTGATCTGTGCTATTATGTCTCGATCACGGTCCCACCATTGGATTCATTCTTGACCTTGTTACTGACTTTCTCAAAAAGATGCTTGGTATCTTCCACGGGAGCAAAAATGACACACATTATGTGACTACCCATTGTAACATGCACCTAGTTGTCAAAGCATTGTATATACACATTGTATTTTCGTTGCATGGTGTGACCAATATTAGTTGATTATTCAAGGTATCTAATAATAATACAAAAAAGTTATGGGAACATTCATATCCATTGATATGTAATATGAGATCCACAAAACCTATAGCAATACTAATAGTTCCATTGAATCCGGTAAATGTTTTTTCCAAGGGGTGTAGGATCAATTTTGGAATTTGTTGCTACATATTCCAACTAATTGTATTCACATGAGATCAATGCATGAATAGGTAACATTCTGACTCCTAGCTTTACAGAAATATATGGATCCACATTTTTGTCATTGTCCTCAATGTTGGTAATCTAATAACTTTTGTGCTTCCTCTTTGCTACACATTCTCTGGCTTCTTGTTGTGCCTCTTGAATCTTGAGCTCTTGCTTCTTTTTCCTATTTTTAACTACATGTGTCCTTTTGAGCATGCATGTGTCAACGGCAAGTGATGTTTTTAAAGCTTGCATCCACTAATCTAGTTTGCCATTTCCTGTCCATCCAATGTAGCAAGCTTAATGGCCCCACTCGGTGATATGGAATGAATCACAAATGGTCCCATTCCATGCTTCTTTAATTTTTTGTTTTTTGCTTAAGAGTGTAGACAAGCACATAATTCCCTAGTGTGATGTCTTTGGACTTTACGCGCTTGTCATGAAACTCTTTCATGCATTTTTTTTAGGCACATATTGTGACCACTGCCTTTAATTTAATTTCATGCAAATTTTCTAAGTCAATTAGACGGTCAGACCATTCATGTCTAGTCCATTCAAGTTTATTGGCTACTCCCAAGGTTGGAACCAAAAATTCTATGGGTAATATTGCATTAAGTCCAAACACCATGTTATAAGATGTAGTCCCTAAAATAGTTTTGTATGCAACTTTGTAATCCCAAATAGCGGAGTAAAACTTTTGATCCCAATCCAATCTATTGTTTTTCACAATTTTAGTGAGAACTATGCACAAGACTTTGTTGCTGCTCTTGGATTGACCATTATCTTGTGGGTGATACGAGGCCAATTTTCTATGTATGACAATGAATTCATCAAGAAAGTACTCAATGACTTCATTAACAAAATATGTCCCTCGATGACTAACAATTTCTATAGGCAGATTGTACATGTGAAAACATTTTCATATAAGAATGTATTGTGGTGCATGCATCATATTTTTGTGTGGTTTTAGCTTCTACGCACTTGGTCAAATAGTATGTGACTACTATGATATATTTTTTATGAGTTCTGTAAGCCGACGGTGCTATGGGACCCAAAATTTGAACCCTACTTGGAAAATACACGTGCTCCTACCATCAGTCTCATCAGTATTTCATACCTTTTATGGGAATTTTTGTTCTTTGTTGACACTCATCACACCGCTTCACAAATGCTCCAGCATCCACGAAGAGTGTAGATCAATAAATTTTGACAAACATTATAGCCTTAGCCCTTTTATATGTTGAAAGATGACCTCTCACTTGCTGTGAATGTGCTTTCCCCATGTAAGATTGGTATGTACTCATTTTTTGATGCACAAAGTGTGAGTTGATTATGCATGCACATGGTTTGCAATTCCTAACACACATGTGTGCATCAAATTTCATACTAGGACAAAAACTCCCATTCTCATCAAATTTTGATACGTTTTGATTTTCCCATGATGGATAAAGTCCATCATGACACGTGCTTCCTTCAAGTACAAAGGAATATCAAAGGCTTTGATGCACAACTGCAAGATGCCATCCAAACTCCTAACATATAGTCATCCACTACGTAGTTGGAAAGGATTTCTTTGCTCAATTATGCATCTGTCATCTATTTTGTCATGGTCTATTGACAATTGTCCTATAGACAAAACTAGGAATATATTATCACTCCACCTATGTATCATTTCTAGGTTAAAGAGATCAAACTCAAGCAAAATGATGAGCCATCTCACTATTCGGCATGTGTTGCATGGCTTGTTGAGTAGATACAATAGTGCTTGGGTTATCCGCAAAGAAAATGAATTGGTTGGCTAGGAAATAATGCAAAAATTTCTTCATAACATAAACCATTCCCAATCCTTCCCTTTTCATAGTTGTGTGTATTTTGTTCAACATTGTTCAGTTGAAGGCTAGCATAGCATATTAAAAATCCATAAAAAATCCATAACTCCCTCACCAGGTTGTGCCAGGATACATCCAATGGCAAAAGCAGAGGCATCTACATGAACATGAAAATTTGCTCTAATATGGTGCCGTGAGAATTGGTGATGATACCAATGGTTGCTTCAACTTTTAAACTAATTTCTCACAATATCCAGCTCAATCAAAGGTTACAATCAAACCATAGAGAGGCTTGGCAATGATTGCATACATGTAAACAAATTTTCAGTATTAACCACAATGTCCCATGAATGATTGGAACTCCTTCGCTATTTTTAGATGTGGCATATCCACAATCACCTTGATTTTGTCCATATGCATGGATATTCCATTTGTGGACACAATATGACCTAGGATCTTGTCCTACCTAACCATGACAACTCATTTTCTTGGATTCAGGTAGATTCGATAGGTGTCAAATTTCCAAACTCTTTTTAGGTGTTCTATATGGTCTTTGCATAACATTGAGTGCACAAATAAGTTATCCATTTACATTTCTAAAATATATGCAAGCGCTATCTGAAAGCTTGATCCATGAGTCTTTGGAATGTGGTAAGTGCATTTGTCAGCCCAAATGGCATCAACCCATAAGCAAACATGCCCCATTGAGTCACAAAGGTTGTTTTGTGCTAATCTTTTGGTTTAATCACCAATTGATTATAACCTGAAAATCCATCCAAAAAATTGTATGTGTGCTTCCCCACTACTCTTTTCAAGACATGATCATTGATAGGAAGAGGATAACTATCATGGATAGTAGCTTCATTTACTTTTTAAGATTGACACACACTCTTAACTTGCCATTGTTTTTAGGTACCACTACAATTGGGGATACCCAATCCATGTGCTCTATTCGTAAATGAACTCACCTTCCTTTAGCTTATCAATCTCGTCTTTGATTTTCTTTGCAAATGTCTCATTGTAAGTTTAATATTTTTGTCTCCTTGTCTTAGCATCACAATTTAAGGGAATTCTATGCTGACAAATGGAAGGATCAACCCCTTTCAAGTCTTTATAAGACCTCGCAAACACATCCTTATACTCCTTGAGCGTCTAGATCAACAATTCTTCCTTGTCAAGTGTTAGATCCATAGAAATATAAGAAACTTTAGGCTCTTTGCATGGCTTTGCTAGATCTATCCTTTTACCATTCTCAAGTCCAACATAAGATTTTCTTGGTTCAACCTTCTCCCTCATTGGTTGTTCAATGATGGTTTTGCAATCATGAATAGTGTACTTTTTGTAATGAGAGGATACACTTATTCCATACTTTCTCAATTCTTTCCCATTTTCATCATCAGTTTCCATTTTTGTTGTCCAAACCTCTCTAAGTGTGCGTTTCAATTCCCTATACTTCTTTTTTTGCTAAACTTTTGTCCATTTAGGTTCACTAGCTTGTCTTTGATGCGTCTTTTGGAGGTTTTATTGTTTGTCCCTTTTTTGTTTCAATTTGTTTGGCTGAGAAGGTGTTGTTTCCTTTCTAGTTAACTTGTCATTTATGCAATCAAGGGCTCCCACTAGTTTCAAGTATGATTGTTTCCCTTTGATATATGGCATTGGATTGTTTCTCATCCTCTTTTTTGAGTGCTTATTTCTGTAACATTGTTGTCTTCTAGGTTTTTGGTTTGAAAAATCAAAGAATTGTTTTGATTGTGTTCAAGATCACTCTCATGACCTTCTAATTTTTCATTGTCTATGCGAAGATCCACGTACCTCGAGTATCAAGAGTGTCATAGTAACATTCATCACTTGATTCCTTATTTTTCTCCAAGATGTGGCTTGAATCAATTTCCATGGTAAGATCTCTAATAGAAATCTTGTCTCAATACACAAACACTATACTTCAATCCCCACTTCTTGTTTCACCTCACCAATCTTGGTTGTTTCTCAGTGATTCACGCCTAGATCCACTCTAATCATGTGGAAATAAGTTCAAGCCATTTTCATCACAAAACTTGGTAGCTGTGATCTCATTTGATGCACACATCTAAAGTGGCCTTAATTTGAGTTCACTCCAAGGGCTCCATTCTTTCTTTGAGAAAATGCTCCGTTATATAGTCTGGATCCTCAAATGGGCTTGTTCTCTTGCATTTGTCCTTGATAAAATTTTCATAGTTTGAAGCTCCAAACATCCATAGGTGAGATTTAGAGTTTAGCAATGCAGGTACTTTAAATTCTGTAGCAGTTGTAGAATTGAAATCCTCTACGGGTGTTCTCTGTCATCTTTGCATTTGTGGTCACTTAGGTTGATGAGTGTGGACCTGGTCTCCATGTGGCACAAGTACATATAATCATAGCTCTAGTCGTGAACCATGTCTAACTGGTGCATGAATGGCCTTCCTAGAATAACATCATAGCTATTCTTAGTACCTAAATCTACTATAGCAAACTTATGCTCATGCTTGATTCCACAAGAATTCATCACCACCTGTTCCAAAATACCAATAGATTTTGCAATATAGTCATTAGCTAGCTGCAAATTCATCCTATTTTTCCCAAGGTCATCTTTTCCCATTCCCCTAAATATGCAAGGAGTTCAAAGAACACAAGTTTGCATAGGATTTTCTTGGGGTGCCACTATAAAGCAGGACTATGGGTGGTACAAGTGAGGAGAAGTTCTTGCAAAGAGAAGCTTTCTCTTCTCAGGGCTTTTGGGGTTGACATCTAAGGGTTCATTATCTTACAAGAAATTTAATAAGCTGCCTAAGTGGGAGAAACAATATGTTTCAAGTATTCAAAGTGAATTGCAGGGATGTGTTGATGTGCTTGAGCTAGATGATATGATTTCAAGAATCTTTGAAGAGGTATCTTATGTTGATACTATGCCAAAGCTTGAGTAGATCAAGCAAAGCAGGTTACAAAGTGGAACTGACATTGTTAAAGTGCACTCAATGGACATGTATGAAGAACTAGACATATACACGGCACTTATTCATATTAAGGAAGATTTAGATGAAGCAGTTGAAGCACGGGTAGAGACCAAGTACAAAACGGTTGCAAGAAAGTGAGACCACTGGCTCCACCTCTACCAGAAGGAAGTGATGGGATGTTCAATGAAGCTTTTTGACATCCTATACTTAGAAATTAGAAGAACATTGGACACAAATTTACTAAGGAGACATTGGAGCAGTTGAAGATTGGAGAGGATGGTTTCCTCAATGAAGAGGAGATTAAATGCTTTCAAGGTATGCCTGAAAACCACGGTAAATATTTTTCTTTTGATCCAAGCAAGATTGGGTGTGTGGATCTGAGTGTTGTTTCACCTATGTTCATACTCATTGTTCCTCACATGCCATGGAGCTTACATCCCATTCCAGTTCCAAAATCTCACTTGCCAAAGATTATTGATTTGCTTAATGAGAAGATGCCATGGAGCTTACATCCCATTCCAGTTCCAAAATCTCACTTGCCAAAGATTATTGATTTGCTTAATGAGAAGATGCAAATGGGCATTTTGAAACCATCATTTGCACCCTACTACACTTGATGGTTCATTGTGCCAAAGAAGAATGGTACTTTAAGGTTCATACATGATATGTAGCTGGTTAACAAGGTAACAATCTGCAATGTGGGTATTGGGCCCAATTGTGAATGAATTTGTTGAGGCCTTTGCAGGTAGATTTATTTACTATATGGGTGATCTCTACTCTTGATACAATCAATCTTAGTTAGCTTTGGAGAGAAAGGATCTTACTACGATGCGCACAACTCTCATTTTGGTAAGGATGTGCACTCTACCACACGGTGCTACTAATTCAATAGCTCATATGATGAACGGCATGAATAAGGTATCAAGGGACTTTATTCCTCATGTGCCTTTCATTGATGATCTACCAATTAAAGAATGTGAAGAAGGGTCCAAAGATGAGGTGTTAGCAGCAGCTAACACATGCTACACCAATTATGCACCAAGCTATGGATGTGCTATTGTGCACAATATTTCCTATTCATTGTATAAGGATTTGGGATCATTTAGGAGTTCCATGTTGTATAAGATTTAGACAAAATGGCTCAACTTAATCCCATAGTTGAAGGATTGAGGTCCAAACCTATAAAAGAGCCCTATGCTTAAAGAGAAGCCATTCTTGAGTAGTCACTCTTGAGTGTTCACTTTATGGATGGCATAGCCTTGAGCTTAATGCCCATGCTTAGAAAGCTAGTGCTAATCCTTTGTAATTAGAGTAGCTCTTCTTGATTAATCTAATCTCTATTTTGCTCATTAATCTAGCCTTCTCTATATTTCATTATGTCATGAAGTAGTTTTGCACTCTCATTATTCTAGATTTGAGAGATGTAATGACTTCTTTCTTTGATCTTAACACTCTTCTTCCATGAGTACTTCAATTAGTTGATGACTCCTCTAATTCTCTTGATTAGTGTAGTGTGTGCACTATTCGTCATGTGATTAGATTTTGTGTCTAATTGTGTGCTTAATATGTGGAGTTTAAGGGCCTTGAGCTTAATGTCACTTGTGTGTGATATGATTAGAGTACCTTGATTGGCATGTGATGATTGGGGAGGCCAACTTCAATGCAATTAGTGTGTGCTGAAAATTCAATCATTGGATAAGCCTAAATGCCAAAAATTTGGGCAAAGAAAGAGTGTGTGTGCCCAATTGAAGACCACTTGATTGAATGATTGATGGTCAATTGGGGCACCCAAATGCTTGTTGATTGTAAAATATGTATCAATGTGCATGTAAACATTAGGGATAGGCCTAATTGCATGGCCAAAAGAGCTAATTTTGAATTTTGGTGCTTAATTTTTTATTGTGAGTATTGCTTGATTGGGTCAAGTTAGTGTTAATCTTTGAGAAATTAAGCATGCATGCATTCATTCATTCATTCATTCATGCTTGATTGAATATGCAATTTGAGCTATGTAATGTGAAGTCGATGGAATAATTGCATATAGTTTTGGTCTAAATTTGGTGTGTGTGCCTACTCAATGGCATTTGATGTCCAAATTTGAGATGAATGATTGGTCTTGGTTACAAATCATAATGATTAATGGAGCTAAAGATTGGTGTGTATCATCAAGGATTTGAGATGAATGACCCGATGGTTCTCACTTGGGGATGATTTTAAGTGCACTACCATTACAATGTATGCCAAGTTCATTGGTATGGTCAAAAGTGCATTGATTTGTGTGTTTATAAGTACAAATGTGAGTAGCCATATAAACCAAAATGACAAATCCAATTGGGTTTGGATGATTTGAGCTATTGGAGATGAGAAATTCATATTGCAATGATTTTGATTGGTCTTAGAATGGCCAAGAAGGGAATATATGCATTGTTTAAGTGTGCTACCCAAATGGCAATCAAATTGCATCAATTTTGAAATTGAAGCCCAATCTTTGTGCATGCATGATTTCCAATTCGTCTCATTTCATGTTGTGAATGCATGATTCATGGGCTCAAGCATGGATTATGATAGTTAGAATGAGGTCAAGTGTTTATTGATAGAATATGGCACTCTTCATGAGAAAATGAGCCGTAATTTTGTGCTTGTATTGCTAAAGTGGCATAAAATTGAACATATTTTTTGTGTGCAAGCTCGAACATCAAGGTTGTATGCTTGATCCATCAATGACAAGAGGATTTTGTGATTATTATGTTTTTTGGGGAGTGTGCATGGCAATGATTGCCATTTTTGGGTTAAGATATTATTATTGCAAAAATTTACAAACCTCGACACTCATATTTGTCCTCTTGCCATTCTCTTTATTGTATCATGTAAGAGACTCCCTCTCCCTCGCTAGTTAGCCGTGGGGGTTCACATTCAAAGGCCTTTGTCTCTGTGGGGACAAGATCTTATTGGTTTTCTCTTTTTAACATTTACACACCCTCCATCTTGACATCATCTCGAAACTGGCTTGGCGCTATCTGCAAACTTGCAGACCCTTTTGGGCTCCCCTTGACCCACCCAAGCTGCATTATTTTTTTAATCCAATGCCTTGTAGTTGCTCGCTTGTCTTTAATCACATGAGCTCACTACCACATGCTCCTACATGCTCATGCCCATAATCAACACGCCACAATTTCCTAGATCTCATCATTGTTCCCTCCTGACTTCTCGATGCCTCACCAACATCACACGCACGAGTTATGGTCTGATCATGGCCCCATCCTCCATACAATGCATACAGCACACAACCTGATGATCTTGCCTTGACTCCGCTGAGTCAATAACCAGCCCACCAATATTAGGCGATAAGGTTGATTACTTAGCCTTCCCTGTATCCAAGAATTGTTAGAAATAAGACGTAGCTAAATAGATAATTGAGTAGATTACTTAATGGAGAGAGACAGATTTACATACACGAGATTATAGAGTAGAGAGAGAGAGAGAGAGTACACACGATATACGTGGTTCACCCAATGTGGGCTACATCCACGGGAAAGCAGCCACTCAATGGCTTTAGTACTTCAAAACAAGAAGTAATTTACAAAGGGATTATACCCTTAATGGAGCTCCCGCCTTGCTTCACTCTCACCACCTCACACTCACCTTGTTGCATCAACTTCACACTATGAAATGTGTGTAGAAATGGCCTCCTTTTATAGGTCAAAAGGGCTGCCCTCTCTTATGAGATACAGCCATGTGTAGCCGCCCTTGTGCGAATAAGTCCAAATCGGACCCTCCAATCCGCCCATGTGTGGCCGCCCTTGAGAAGACAAGTCCGCTTTTGAATTCGGCCACCGCCATTGAATTCGACCACCGCCACCGCCATTGACTTCCGACCACCGGCCACCGGCCATTGACTTTCGACCACTGCCATCGGCCATTGACTACCGGCCACCGGCCAACCCACCGGTTGTTTTCCGACCACTTTCCGGCCGCCGTCCGCCATAATATTTCGGCGAAAAAGAATATTCCGGCGAAAAAAGATTCTTGATTCTTGTCCAAAATTTGGTTTCCGGTGAGTGATTTCCTTCACGCACGATGGCTTCTCCTCATAATGGGGGCCTTACAAATGTGCGCTTTTACCACAGAAAATTACAAGGGTAAATCAGGCTCCATACTTAACAAGAATCTCATAGAGGGACCCACTGAAGGCATGTGGATCCCTTTGTTCTGTCTCTCCAACTCAATAACCCTATGGATGACATCACAAACTCTTTGTTGTCGATCCTCTACACTAGTAGCACCCATTGTGGATTGTAGGACATCTAACCGACCCACGTGATAGGTGTGACTTGTGTATAGGTCGGTTAGAGTTTCCATTTGTATTTCATACTCCCAGTTCTCATTTAGAAACGCTCCATCTAGGATTGAGGTGCTAGGGGTGTCCTTTGAACTAGATGCAACGTGGCTCTCAATGGGTTGACCCTTAGTGGTTGCTAATCCATGAGCACTCAATTGCTCGACTAGCATGGATGTTGACATAGGGGCCTTTGCCTTAAGCTCTCTCCATTGCTCTACCTTGCGTAGGCTCTCAATTTCCTTTTCCCTAGTCACAATGATATATCACTCAACCTCTTGCACTTCAGCAAGGCTTCTACCATCAGGTAATATAACCTTGGAGAGGAATAGCTCTGAAGAGTCACGGGGTCTAGTGAATGAAGTATTCACATGCACACTCTCCAGGAGCATGGGTTCTACGTTAGTCATGAATGGCAAATTTACTTCCCCACTCCCTTCATTTACCTTGTTAGCTCCATGTTTGGAGGAGTGGCTCTACTAAAAGTTTCCTTCAAGCGGCTAAGCACGCTCGGCCCGGACCGTGGGCCCATGGCATGCATGTCTTAGCTTTAACTATCATGATTAGGTATCGGGTAACCTTCCATGATGTTGTAGTCAGAGGAAGAGTCACTAGACGCAATATGTGGGTCCTGAGTGGTACTACCTTGGGTTCCCGTTGAGGGCCTAGAGCCTAAGGTGGAGGAATAATGAGTGCTCGCGTAAACAGAGATAATCTCTATGTGCTTGTCCTCTAGCACACAACCAAAGTGTAGGTGCATGTGATCTCAACACTCTGGAAGTATTGGCGAGTGCCCGTGAAGGCCGCTCACCAGTTTTTTAGGTGTTTACAACCCAATTTTTTTGTTATTTTTTGTTTATTTTTTTAAACCAAGCCACAAAATATGGCGTGTGATAGCTCAAAACGAGCGTCTTTGCTAGGGGGAGGTGCCGTGCTTTACAGCTCCTAATTTGGTTATGTAAATCTCTCAAAATCCTAAAAATAGTATTTTCTAGGTGGGAAGAAGGCTAGAATTAGTAAGTCCCAAGGGTGAGTGTGAAGGGGATGGTGGAGGACTTGAGGAACTTATCCTGCATGCCCTCCCTTCAGTTGAGGTCCTAGTCTTTATGCATAAAGTAGTGTGTATAGTATATCATAAGATTGAGGACTAAGGCCTGGGTGGGCTCGGGCTCGGGCTCGAGGGAATGACCCCGATCTCGATCCTTCCTTTTAAGAAAAGGTTTCTTTAATTTTCTTTCTGTTTTCGTTTTTTGTCTCAATATTTTTGAGCGTTTTTTTTAATTTAAATTATTTTTAAAAAAATCAATAAAAGCTTTTTTTGAAGATAATGTTGCCGCGTAGACGACGAGCTTACGCACACACACAAAAGCTCCTAATAGCTCTGTCTAACCTCCTTGCAGCTAACCCAGCTAATTACCACTAATTACCTCTGCTCACACATTCTCTAACACAGAGCTGCACACTCAAAGATAGTCAACTCTACTGCTCACTTTCTACACTATTATTCACTGTCTACACTAACTAATAGAACAAAACTGCTCACTCACAAAGTACTCAATCTACTCACAGAGCACATTACAGATTTACACCAGCTAATAGATCTATTAACACCTACACATTACATATCTTAGCAAACCTAATAGAAAATTTGCACATTTCAACAATAACAAATTCTAACAAACCTGCGCATTACAACCACTTAGCAAATCTACACAAACCCAGACAAAAACTAAAAATAGATGGAGAAAAGGCTTCCAGAGGTAGCCCTGAGTGCTCCTCAAGCTTTAGTGCAAAGCAGTCCTCGACAGAGTCACCAAAAATGTGTGCTTTGCCGCACGTGTCGAAGGCTGAAAACTTGTGTGCAAGCCTCGAAAGGCTGCAAGCACACAACTAGACAGTCCTAGCAATCTCAAAGAAACAATGGTGTGTCACTCACTGCTCAATGCTTCCATCGTGAAGAATCCTGTGCTGCGAAGAACAAGGGCTGCCGCTGCAATGCTCTCTCTCTCTCTCTCTCTCTCTCTCTCTCTCTCTCTCTCTAGCATACACACACACACACATACACACGTGAGCACACGAAGGAGAAGGAGACAGAGATGGAGCAAGAGCACTTCTTAGCTTGCACCTCCAAGAATGAGGATTTTTAGGCCAAATGGACCTTTTATAAGAGTTTGATCCATTCACACATGGGCGCCCACAATGGCCGGCCGTTGCAAAACTTCTGTAAAAATATGATAAGTGGTGCGCTTCTCATTGGCGATCACCTACACACCTATTGGACCGACAATCCCACTCCATGACTCAATCAAATAAATAATAAGGCGTCCATCGAAGGTGATAGGGTGTTTGTGAGGGTTAACACTTTGACTAATGCACTTGTGTTCCAATTGCCTGGATTTGACCAACCATTCTTTCTTGTAGTCATTGATGCTAGTGGAAAAGGTATCGGTGCAGTTCTTATGCAAGATAACCACCCACTTGCATTTGAAAGTCGTAAATTTAAAGCCTCTGAATCTAAATTTAGTACATATGATACAAAATTGACTATTGTAGTAAATGTGCTGAAAATTTGAAAGCATTATCTAATCAGTGCTAACTTGATTTTGAGGGCGAGGCATAAGGCTCTAAAATCTAGAGGAGCACCACTTCTCTAATGTGACTCTAGTGTCGTTGTGCTCCAAAAATATAGGAAGATTACAAACTCAAACTTTTGAAACGAATAATGACAAAATTAAAGGTGAAGGTTGATCGAGATGCACTTTAATTTGAACCTTCCAACTAGACTTTAATTTGAATTTGCACTTTAACTTGAATTTTGAGCCAGGGTTGACACTTCAGGTTGACGACTGTCAGGAGCACTGGCAAACATATGACAAGTTCAGCTCCTTTGAGTCGTGAAGCTTTGTGGGACGATTGCATCAACCACATTGCGAAGGCTTTTTGTGTAGAAGAGCAAGGGTTGATTCGGTGTGAGACAAGCTGCGACTCTCAATACGATGAAGAAAGGGTTTATATATGTGGTGTGGTGCATGAGTTGTGTCAGTGGAGAGGAGAGGAACAAGGTGGAGCTAGTATTAGTAATAGTAGCAGTTCAAGCACCACAATATTGCAGGGGGATGATCTTGCGATGTCTATGGTGGACTTCTAGTGATCTTCCCTACATAGTGTCTTATCATGCAGTGGGCATACCGATGAAATTTTGTGAAATGAGAAAGGGCGAGGCCGATAAAGTGGTGTGCACAAATTTGATGAGCATTGGGTTGTCCAACCCAAGGAAGAGGATGAGTGCCATGACATCGTTTTGGCACATGGCTCAACTGATGTCTGTGCTGGCGGACACATGTGCCGGGATGCGCAATGTGTACAGTGACTACAACAGGTGCCAGGGTGCAAAGCAGCACCTGCAAGGCAATGAAGGTGATGATGTCACATGTGTGCAAGTGTATTAGAGTAGGAGGCGATGGGTAGCAGTGAATAGTATGTACGAGGTGTTGGTAGAGCAGCACATTCCCTTTGCGGAATGGCTCTTGAGATGGGATGAGATGAGGTTGTCATTGGACTTCAAAGCCAAGAGGGTATCCCATCAAGCCTGCCTCCGTGGAGCGGCTTTTGAGGCGCTCAAATGGGTTTGCACGGCACTGGTGTCACTGCACAATATCTCCCTCATGCACTGCGACATAGTCTTCCAATAGTGACAATAAAACCTTAGTGGCATCGAAAATAGGTATTGGGTCTCTTACACACATGCGAATGGTGATGGCAATGGTGGAGCTGCAAGTGCAGGTACGATGAGTGCACCATTGAAAGCAAGGTCCCTTCTCTACCAAACTTTGCTCTCGTATCCCACTTAGATTATGGTTTGAAAGAGGTGTTAGCGTGAGTCACGATGCACACCATCTCACCAGTGGGTTGTGCTAAGAGGCGCTAAATGTGACTCATGATGTACACCATCATTAGGAGAACATTCTTTCTATAACTATAAGGTGACTTCCCCCACCAACACAATGCCCTTTTGATGTGTCAGCTACTAAGGGTTGGGAAGGAAGCTTATAGAGAAGAGCACCTCCACATAGAAAAATTGAGAAGATCTCTACCATTTTCTAAGATGTTTTTGAGCTAGCACTAACCCATGAGGGTGGTTGCCAAGCTTATAATACCTTAACTCAAACCAAGCAAGCGTAGGATTGGTACCTATATGTGCGTAAATGAGGGGGAAGCATGGAGGCTTTGTGGGATTTGTACCTATAAGCAAGCATGGACGCTCGAACTTAAGTTCGAATCTCCATGCTTGTTCATGGTCATTATGTATGTAAATGAGGGGGAGGCATGGAGCCTCCATGCTTGAGGGGGAAGCATGGATGCTTGCAAAATTTGTACCTACTAGCAAGCATGGAGGCTCTTAAGTTCGAGCCTCGTGCTCATTATGTATGCAAATGAGGGGGACGATTGATTCATGCCGATCACATCTTGAATGAGGGGGAGGCTTTCTTTTAGGGATTTAGATGAACTCTTTGTGTGAAGTCTCTTAGCAAAAGGGATATTGGTACAAAGTGGGTTTGCAAGTTGAAATGTAAACCTAATGGTAGTGTTGAATATTGTAAGCATAGACTTGTGGCAAAAGATTACACTAAAGAGAATGGCATTGATTTTGATGAGACTTTTTCTTGTCTCTTTTTGTAACTACCATTTATAACGGTTGGGCATTGAAAACTCATAATGCTTGGAATGATGGAAATTGAGAATGAATCTAACTAATGAAGAAACTGTATAAGGAGCTAAGGACTACTTATTCATGACATGATTATTAACAAGACAATCAAGACGAATAATAGGAGATTGATGCATAAAAGTGAGATAAATTTTTATTGATTGAAATGGGATTATACATGATGTTGTATACACGATGAACAACATAATTATCAATAAAATCATACTTGAATGAGATGGTGAATGATGTCATGTGAAGCATAGAGGTAGAGGTAGCTCCCACACTAGGATTATTACATGGCTTGTTTCTAATAGCCCCTCTCCATGTGAATGTAATGGAAATGGCCTATGAACTTTGAGAATAACGGAATTAGAAGAATTAAAGAGAGCATTTTTGTGAGATTACTTTGAGAACATAGAGGGTGAACTTAATTAGAGGTAGCAACATAACCATTATACTTAATTAACTTGGCATGAACAATACTTTTGTAAGAGAGAGAGAGAGAGAGAGAGAGAGAGAGAGAGAGGGAATTAGAGAACTTGAGAACAATTGAGGATCGGATTTATGTGGAGCTGGTCCCCCCTCCAATAGGCTTTTGTATTATAGATTCTTCCCTAAAGATAGACTTGGTAAAATAAAATCTTTGTGTTCCTTGTGACCTTGGTGATGCTATGAAGATGGAAAGCTTCATGCGTCACGAGCATAACATAAACTTTGTAAAAGCATTAACCATCCCCGGCCTCAGTCCCAAGGCCTCAAACACCTTCAAAGGTGGAGAATGAGGGTAGGGAAGAGGAAGAAGAAACATTCATAGAAGAAAGAAATAGTTCCTCACTTATCATTACTCTTCTTGCTTAGCATAGCATAATAGCATAGTAATGAAGATGGAGAAGATGGCAAGCTTAAGCATTGAAACATGGCTCTTGGTTGGATTTGCATTCCATAGCCAAGAGTGTTGGTGTAGGCTCTCAACTTCTCAACAAGCTTGGAGAACAAGATGGAGTTCTTCCACTTTCACCAAGTGAGAATGTGTGAAAAATGAGTGTGTGAGAGGGTGTATATCCCCAAGCACACCCCTTGCTTTACTTGGTCGACGCCTCCTTGTAGCTCAAGCTTGAAGCTCATTGGACCCCCTCTAAGCCTATCCAATCACACACACACTGCATTTCAAGTAACAAGGGTAGCCTTTGCGCAAGTGTCCTCCTTACCCCTTTGAGAGAGAGAGAGAGAGCTTGAAAATATCTAGATATTTGTTGAATTGAACTAGAAGCTCATTGGACCCCTCTTTAGCCCAGCCAATAGGATTCAAGCACACCATGTGGCTAAGCATAGGGAGAGTCTAACATGTGTCCATGTGCCCCTTGAGAAAGGGGGTGCCCTTTGGGTGAGTGGGAGGTTAAGTCAAAGATTCCCCTAACTTTGGGGCTTCCCCCTCCTTTGTAGGGTCTCTTTTTGACTCAAGCACCTTACCCCCCATGCATGGGAAGCTTCTCAAGCACCTTCCTCATCAAGCATGACAAGCACCTCGAGCACCTTCCTCATCAAGCACGACAAGCACCTTAAGCACCTTAGTCGGCAAGCACGACAAGCACCTCAAGCTTCGGTCGGTTCCCACCTCAAGCTCAGCCCTAGCTTGCCTAAGGTCAAAGGACTTTTAACACTAACCTTTGGAGGTCTTTAATGAAGCTAACCCTAAGGTATTTAAGTTCCATTAGATGCACGTTGCTCTTTGATAGACTTCTCCTTTTGGACCCCTATTGAGATGTAACCATCTCTCCTCTTGGTCCCCTGTTGAGATAAGTCTAGGAGCACTTATTACACGTTGCTCTTTGGTAGACAATCTCGTTTTGGACCCCTATTGAGATGTAGCCATCTCTCCTCTTGGTCCCCTGCTGAGATAGGTCTAGAAGCACATGTCTCTATTCTAACTCTTGTTCCCGTTTATTATCCCACATTAAATGATCAATTTAATATGAGAAAATCATTTGGGTTAGCTAGATATTAGATTCTGTGACAGTGAATGTCCTATGTGAACAAGATTTTGATTTGTGTATGGGTGTGAGAATCAACTTATGGTATTGGCCCTTTAGGGTTTTGACATTTTTATGACAGTGAATGTCCTATGTGAACAAGATTTTGATTTGTGTATGGGTGTGAGATTCAACTTATGGTATTGGCCCTTTAGGGTTTTGACATTTTTTGGATCATGTGGTGTAGTTACTTGACATTGAGTTTGGACTTTTGGATCAATTGTTATGGTCATTTGACATTAAATTTTGGCTTGAATTTATGACTTTAGAGGAGAAAGTTTAGGATGTGAATTTTGACTCTAGTGCCTCCTAATAAACCTACTAAACTCATCCCAATAACTCTAAGGTTTGCTTCAAGATATGAAAATGCATCTTATATAGGATTGGCTTCAAGAGATGGTCGTGATTCTTTTGCTTGTTCCTCAATATGCTAGCATGGTTCTTTGGCTTGATTTTGACACATGTAGCTCCTGGGTAGCTCTTTGGAATGACAAGAGATTCTTCTTCTAGATTGATGGCTCAGACATGGTCTTTAACTCCTTATTCAATTCTCTTCTTGTATGGGCTTTGGTTGCACTTCCTTGTTCATGGACAACTCTTGTGCTTTGTATACCTTTTTTTTTGGCAACAATTCAATAGGATGTAGATCCTTGTAGATAACTTCTTTAGGTATGCTCAAAAGGGTTTGATTGATCCTTATGGTTTGCAAGTTAAGGGCTAATTTGCAGCTCCTTGGCCTATAAAAAATCTATAGATCTATGAATAATGTTACAACACAACCTCAAAATTCCTAGAAATTATGAATCGTTACCTAGATGCATAGCAATTATTTTTGGATTCAATTGGAGTCCTTGATTTAGCAAAACGGATATCCAGAGCTCTGTTGGTCATGAAAAGACCCCAACAAAAAATTTACTAGCTATCCTTAGGGCTAACCTAAGGCAACACTTCTTGTAGAACCTGATACAAGGTATGGTAAAAGAAAGAGCTTGTAGAAGCTAATAATTGGGCTAACAAAGAGGCTAATTGGCTAAATTAATGCACACTTTATGGGATAATGGGGGTCTAATATGCATTCCCAACTAGAGGACTTTATTAGATGATGCTAATACACATCAATAAGAACTAACTTCTATTAAGATAGTGGTGACTGAAGGTATCGCCATGAACATATTTGTTGTTAGTAAATTCAAAGGTCTTTGGTACCAATTGAGTATGAAGCTAACTAATGAAGGATCTAATGATCCACTTATTAATGGAAAATTTATTAACAAGGGACTGATACATAAAAGAAAGAGAAACTTTTATTGATTGAAATGGGCCTTTCATAGGCTCATGTACATGATGAGTGACAGAGTTAATGATGTCATACTAGGAGAACATAAGGAATGTTGTTCATGAAGCAAAGAGACAGAGTAATTCCCATACTGGGATTTTTACATGAAACGTATAACAATTTGACATAAAAACTACACTTTTGAATCGTGACAAGCATGAGGCAGGTAAAACAAGCTCCTCCTGCTTTTTGTATGAGAAAACACATGCTTAATTGATTGCACACAATTTTTAGAATAGTCCACTCGACAACACTTTGCATGTTAGGCATGCAAATATTGTTTTTTTGCCATTTTTCTTTATGCTAATGGCATGTTAATGAAATAACCAATTTGATGAAGGTATTGTTTTGTCCTAGACAATGTATATCGAGACAATGCTATGTAGATTTGACCATAAGAACTACAAGCCTATCAATACTTATATGGAGATAGGTTTAAAGCTTAGTCTTTATGATGCTTGAGACAACACGTAGATGATTGCCTTATTTATATGTGATTACAAGGCTAGATGTTTAGTATGTAGTCTCACAAGTGAGCAAATTTATGCGTAGCCTAGGGTCTAAGAATTTGTAGATGTTAAACAAATCCTCCACTTGCTCTAGCCCAAGGGGGTATGATAGCTATGTGATTTACGTGATTTTATAAGGGTTGATTGCTATGGCACGTGCGTGCCCACAATTGGTGCCTTGATTTCTCCCAGGTAACTCATGCATCTTGTTTTAACAAAGAAGCACCCTATTATGGCTACTTCTAGTTACAAAGTTGAATACAATGTGGCTTTCACATCTACTTTTGAATGCATTTGGCCTAGAGGTCTTATGATTGATTTGGGCACTAGAGTGCAATCTGGCCACAAGCCCTCATTGAAAGTGAGACACATTATTGTTGTTCTTTGTTCAAACGACGTGCTACTAGCTGGACTGAATGAGAAGCACACTGCTAATTTAAGAATGATTTGAATGTTTCCCTTGAGATGTCACACTTAGGATTCTTGCATTGTTACATGGGCCTTATACTTTAAGTGGTGTGATAGGTATATGCTTTGTGCCAAACAAACTCTATCGAGACAATGTTGCATTTGCATAATTCGACTTTGAGGACTATAAACCCATGGATACTCCTATGGAAATAAATGTGAAGCTTACCCTTCATGATGTCGAAGACTACTTTGATGTCTTTTTCTCTCAACAGACCATTGGCTACCTTGTTTATGTTTGCATTACTAGGCCAAGAATTGAATACGCAGTCTCATAGGTGAATAGCCCAAGATTTAACTATAACTAGGATTTTGCTAGTCGAGTATACATCTTGGTGTTTTATCCAAGAGGAAATCATTGATGTCCGCTTCAGATGCTTTTTGGGGCTCATATTGGGCTAGTTGATATCAAACCATCAAACTCTGTACACCATTAAAAATAACTAGAGATAAATCTTAATAGATAAAAGGCTCTTATCAAAATTCTATTATGATTACTTCTTGAGCCAAACTTGCAAAAACTAAGAAGGATCCAAACTTGGTTTTCGCCATCCTCAAAGATGATCTTGTTTTGGGAGCACTAAACCTGATATGTTGGATTCTCATTGCAATTTTTTTGGAAAGAGGATGGGCCTTGCAACCACAAAGGAGGAAGTCAAAACCAAATGTTGGCATGAGAATCAACATTGCTATATACTATTCTCCTTAATATCTGCCAACTTATTGGATTTCCTCTAAACATCGTGCACGAGTGGACAAAGCCATCATCTTGCACCTTATTAATAGTTTATAATCGAATGGGTTCATCAAAATTGTGGACTTGTCTTGTCTTTATACAAGTTTTGCTATGTTAGGTCCATTTGGTTTTGTTATTATATCCTACAACATTGAATTCTTGAACATTGCCAATATGTTTGATTTTGTTGAGGCTTTAGAGTAAAGGGAATGAAAGCCAAACTTTGTGATCATAAATCTTGTAGATGGCAGATATGCAAGGCTTGAGGAGCTAATTCTATGGAATGCTCTTTTAGCACAATCTAAAAGCATATTTTAAAGCCCTTTATTGCCATTTAAAAGATATCCCTTAACGTCTTTTTAAGATAACCTATGGAGCCAATCTCCCTATTCTCTCTACTTACATGTAGTATACTCTTTGACCCAATGGTCATGCCATTAGGCTTCAATGTGGAAGTTCGAGGCTCAAGTCACATTTTTCTTCATCGATTTTGTTTAGTGAGAGTGGAGTCAAAAGCATGTGATCAAGCTATAGAATACAAATTGCATTACAATGCACCCCCACCCAAAATTTTCCTTCTCTTGAGTTTTCAACACTTGTCAACGAATAGATCTTTGAGGTATATTGAATTGTTTCTACGATGTTAAAAGCTTGTCTTCGCTTCTTCGCTTCTAAGATGGCGTGCAATATAGTAGCTTCACGATGATGAATCATTGGACCACACAATGAACGCGGCTTTCCTACAACGCCAATGTATCACGATGTGGGAAGAATCTGGAGGTTTGCACTTTACCATTATACCACCCACAATGCTCCAGTTACAAAAGTGCGTTCTTCTCTAAGAGAAAACACCCTTATTGATTGAGCTTATCCCCTTGTATGCAATTTGCACCTTTATGAGAACAATCTAGCCTAGTTCGCACTCCTTTCAGTGTGAGATAAAGCACTGAGGCACTAGGGACCCTTCCTTGATGCACACAATGCCCTCGCAAGCACAAGAGTTTTGACATCATACCTGACTTGAGTGCTCATCTTCTGTTCACATTTGAGCTTGTTTTTCTCAAATTTGTAGCTCGAAGCACTCCCTTCATACCTCTCTCTCTCTCTCTCTCTCTCTCTCTCCTAACCTTATGTTGTGAGCTCTCAATTGCCAACCTCATCTCCAATGTCAGGCATGTGACATGTTTCATCGGTCCCATGATTTTTTGACCATAGAGGGCACTCGTATCATCTCCCTCTCTCTCTCTCTCTCTCTCTCTCTCCATTTACAATTTTGGATGTGAAGAGGGGAAGATGGCGGGTCTAAGAATTTCCCTCTCTCCGGCAGCCCCGCTTGTGGGTCGCCCAGACGGTCATGGGTCTGCCCAGTCTGCAAGGTACAATTTCAGCTGCTCAAGAGGGTTTTAACTTGAAATGTACAACCACAAACAGGTTTTCTCACGCAGATTTATGGGCATGAAGTACACGTTTAGGTTTTAAAAGGCATTTTTTTCGAAATGGACAACCAGGTTTCTGGGTTGCAGAGAGCTCCATTTTTTCTGGCCAGGCCAAAAAGGCAGCAGACACATCCATCACCACAACAAAATAGTATGTGCATTGGGTGGTTCTTCTGATGAAGGTAAGCTTGTTCTCTACTGCCAAGGTTTTTCAATCCTGTACAATATCTCGTGAAAATCCTGTAATAATTGTTGAGAGGAAATAGTTTAGTTGTGTTTCTTCTCTTACTCGGTCACGGAAAAAATTTGTAAGACGAGTTTTGCGCCTTGTGCTAATCCCATTCATATTTCCTCTGCACCTGTGTATGTATATGTGTTCACAAAGTGAAGCCTTCACTCATTCTAGTTTGGCTTATTTTGTTATTTTTTCTGCATCATGTTTATAGTGATGGCCAAAACTGCCTTGGTCTCTCCCTCTCTCTATTGTTCCATCATAGGAGTGCTCGCTCAGGCCTTAGTGTTATTTGCTAATGCCTGCATGTGTTTAAGTTAGTCGTCTCGTGTATGTACAAGGTGCGAGCCCCGGCATCTTTCAGGGGCAGATGATAGGGGGTGAGGGTTGTTTTGTGGTTGTTCGTTGCTGTTTGTGAGGTAGTTCTAGTCCATACATTGCCATATATCATGCCAGTCTTGCCCAAATCGCGTGTTGATGCTGTATGGATATGCCTGGCCGTGCCACTTTGTTTTCCCCTTAATGGCGTGATTATGTGGCGCCTTCTTTTTGGGGTCATTGTGGCTATTATTCCATATTCCACCTTCTATGCTGTGGGGCAAGCAGTTTGATCGCCAAAAGCTAACTAGGGAAATCTTGGCCTGGTAGAAGCAGAGATGTATCTGGTGAGTGCCTAGGGTGTTAGAAGGAGCCTATCACTACGCGGATGTAGAGGAGCTGGAAAGCCATTCAAATGGTACAGGTGGTATATAAGAGGAATTTAGGATATACCACATTGGTGGGTCCATATTTCCGAAGTAATCTTGCCCCATGTGAGGTGGAAGAAAAGTCGTGTACGAGGCCAATTCCTCGAAACAAGTATATGACGCTCTTCAATGAATAGCCAGGTAATTTAACGCATTGAGTGTGAAGGGTGTGGAGAAGCTCTATTGATCTGCCAATGAGCGTACTAGCTGTTGAAGGCTCATGGTATGCAAGCAATCAATGTTTTGCACCACCCATAGTGCCATTCAACAAATAGTAGAGAAGATAGAATCCTTCACAAAGCATGTATAGTAGCCGATTGCATATCTAGAGTGTCGCTTCTATATCCTAAGTGCACCAACATGAAGAGTGGATCCTTAGCTTCTGCTCAAAATAAGATGAGAACCAAGAAATTTTAAAATCTAGGAGACGGCCTCAAGTCTTAAAACCATAGTGAAGGTCCACACATACATATAGCATACCATATTGAGCATGAGGGCTATATGTATTTTTTCTTGCCAACAAGTCTAATGCTCTCTCTCTCTCTCTCTCTCTCTCTCTCTCTCTCTCAATAGTGGATCAATCTAGTTGAAGACCAATATAACTCTATAGTCTCTATCTTGAGAAGGGACAATGGAGGCGTATGTATTGATTTAATTCATTTCTCTCTCTTAAGAGCAGTTCAACAACAAACTTCTCTTACCTACATCCTTTGTGGAGAGGATGAATAAGATAGTGAGTGAGATGGCATTCCCTCGCTTGCATCATGCCCCTCTCCCTCCCTCTTTTGAGGTGAAGCAGTTGATTTATGTAACCACTTTCGGCGAATGGTCGGACAAAAAATAGTGAATTACCACAATTTGCAACTCTTAAAACACTTTTACTCTTCTAAGCATCTGATATATTGAACAAAACAAGAGACTGAAGAGAGAGATGACAAAGATTGTGAAAGAGAATCGGTCGCCTTGAATCGCCACTATCGACGCCCCCGGTTGGGGATTTGTCTATTGATTGACCGTGTACAATTGACGGCGGGAATTTGCAATTAGTCTTCTTCAAAGTCGCAATCTGTATGTACGAAGTGTGTGCTTAAACTATTCATTGAGTGTGTCAGTGCACACAATATGCTCTTAAAATGGCTTGCGCTCAAAAAGCAGCCCAATAATTATAGTTTGCAAGAAAAAAGCCCCCCCCTCCCCCGGTTCCCCCCCTTCTCCAAATTTGCGATTTGCAATAAAAACAGCTTATGCTTTTTCTCTATTGTATGAGAGTGTAGGGAGAGAGAATCCTCTCTCCTGCCGATGAGGAGAAACCTCACCCTAATGGAAAAAGCTTTTGGTATGTTATGTGTATGGTTATTGGATGCAACATGGAAGTGGATGGTGAGGGAATTCATGTTTTTTTAGCTCTCATTGTAACAAACTTGGACACTCTAAGTCAAGATTCTACCGCGACACAGCAGAGGTTCACTTCAAAACAGTTTCACAATTCACAATTGATTCGACACGGCCCACGGAGTTCCGTTCCTAGAGATATTGGCCCCAAAGACTGGCGCCCCTTTCGGTATTTCTTTTTGTATTAATCTGAGTTCAAAGTACAAGAGAGTGGAGGGTTCTCACTCTCAGACTCTATGTCCAGATGCTTTGAGTTGTGAGGGGCTTATATTTAAAGGTTACAAGGGATGCCCATAAGCAAAGCCCGAAAAGCAAGTCAAATTTTAAAAGCTCTTAAATAAAGCAACTGGTCCAAAAGCTTCCCCAAAAACAGCCAGCATAAAATCAGCTTGCGCAAAAGCTGGAATT
>NC_140931.1:56001462-56043268 GCF_014529385.1 Adiantum capillus-veneris
TCTATGACTCCCTCTAAATGCATGTACTTTACATGCACTGCATTATGTCCAGGATATGGAGGTTGTTGACCCAACACAGGTTTGAGGTCTTTCCATACCCATCAGAGGTCTTTGAATTGGGGCCATATTAGGTTGATATCTATACATGGGTTTTCCCTGTGGCTTCATAGGCACATATTGAACATTCATCATACTTTGGTTGATAATAGCACTCATTGGTCTCATGGTTGGTCCATTTACCCTCGAGTGCACACCATTTCTGCGGCCTTATTGGTTGTCCTTTTTGAGGTATCCCTTGCCTTGGTCCCTTCATAGGTGCTTTTTGCATGTTATTCATCATGTCATTCATCCTTTTTGAGCATGTCTTCTATGGATGAAAGCGGTGCTGCAGCAGCCGTTCCCACTTGTGCTAGTTTGGTGGATGCTGTTTTCTGGCTTTGGTTATCCTTAGGGACATCTTCTTCATTGAAAATATCACAATTTGTCTCCTAAGTCAATAGCATATGACACACACTTTTCTAGGGTTAGATGCTTCTTGCTATACAATATTACATGAAGTTCTTTGTTTAGCAGTCCCTCTAGAAACAATGATACTAGTCTTTCTTCTGCAAGTATTTCTAGCTCTGGGCATATTGCAATGTATTGCTTCATTCTAGTTGCACAATCCCTAACAGACTCACCTTGTTCTGTTTGAAGCTATAGATTTGAGCTACCGTATTGTGTTTGATCCCCGTTTTGGAACATGTAGCTACAAATCCTTGAGCTAATGTATTTAAGTCCATGATTGACCTTGGTGGAATGTTTTGGAACCATGTTAGTGCTTTCCTTCTAATGTCATTCCAAATCCCTTGAATTGAGTATGGAAATCAAATATGCGTTATGCTCTTAGCACTTGTTTAAAGCTCACTAAGTGGTCATATGGATCCCCAGATCCACTGTATTTTTTGACCCATTTTTGAAAATTAGCTGGTCTGACACGTCTATTTGGTTCAACTCCCGGTCTCCTGGCAGTTGGTCCTGTTCCGAGTCCTTCAAACCAGTTTATTGGAAATAGTGACTCATGTAGCGTTGGACTCTGGCTTTAGTGTCACCAATTTTCTTTGTGATAAGGTAGTTTTTGGTTTTTTAACATTGCTCTCAAAAGATCTCTCGTGGAGTTCATTTCTTGGAATAGTTTCTGGTCCTTGGCTGAATATCCAATCCCTTATGGAGTACCCTTGGTATTTGGTTTGTTCCACCTCCTTAGGAGTCATCATAACAAAGTTATTGTTAAACAATCCCTAAACAGGTAGGCTGGTAAATCTGCCAAACCCTTGTCTTTGATTTTGAAGATATAAATGATCTTCATGGGTGCTAGCTATCCTGATTTGGCATGCAAAGTCCATAGAAGATCTTTGACGTTTCTATCCTCCCAACAATAGACTCCGATCCTAGGATTATCCATGCTAAGTCGTTTCAAAGGCTTCAAATTAACTTGATCGTATCCCTCAAATTCTAAAGTCGGTGGTCCTTCTTTTGCTGCCATATTTGGAATTATGGTATATACTTCTAACCCCCATTTGTCTATCAAATAAGGGTTTTCAACTTGTAAATACTGAGTTGCTTTTCTATCCATGTACATTTTTCCTTGTTTGTTCGCCCTGATTTCCTCTTCAAACTCTATGTTATGGTCATCAATGCGAATGGCATACTCTTCATTAGGATCCAAGTAAACCTGAGCTCCATAGCAATTAGTCTTATAAAAGGAGAGTGTGCTTATATCGCACTGTCATTCTGGTTTCTGATGAGTCGAATAGGAAGACATTTCAGATGTTGATTCTGAAAAAGTGTCTGAGACTTCTTCAAAGATAGTGTGCAAGTGATCGCCTTGATTCACACTCTCTCCGGTGGATACTCAACTAGCGGTCTTGCCAAATATGCCTTGATTTGCTAGTATACGACCAGATCTAGGTTCATATAGACTCGTGAAGCCATGGATAGAGTACTTACCATCGAATTGACTTGTTGTCAACTTCTTCCACTTGACTTGATTGCAACGTCTGTCAAGCTTTCAATTCCTTGTTTGTAACCTGATTCCTTTATCAATTTTGATCAAGTTAGCTATTATTTCACAAAGACTGTACAATTTTTGCTAGGTATTGTAACTGGTTTATGTGTATCACTTCAAATTGAGCTAAGTGAGTTAGCAGTTGAGACTTTCAGATTCTACTTTGCAAAAAGTCAAAGGACTAATCTGCAACCTAGAAACTGAGTGAACATGTACTAATTTGGATATGATTGAACCCAAAATTTCTTGGGTGGCTTTGTATTATGTTGGTCCAACACTGTACAAGTTCAAAAGTCAAAAAGTTCGTCTCTGGGTATCATTACCAAAAAATTATGATTATTTACTTTTCTTAATTTTTTGCACTTTTTAGCTTGATTTGCCAAGTATGCAATTTGTTAAGGTCTTTGGACAAGTTTCGCTAAGTTTAAACAAAATTTGTTCAAGTTATCAACTATTTTTGTGTCCGCAGTCTCAATTTTCAAGAATCTGGCTTAAGTATCACTTTCGTGATCCAAATTCACCAAAATTGATTTGTGTGGTCTACTTGATATGCTTAACCTTGTGCTATACTCAAATGTGCAAAAATATCCAATTTTGTAGCAAAAGTAAATAATCGTGATTATTTACTCTAGCTAATTTTTTGTAAGTTTTTGACACAATCTTGCCACAGATCTGTTAAGCAACTTAACTTAAGCTTCCTAGCCTAGTTTCATCAAGTTTCGATAATTCATGTTCAAATGGTCAACAGTTTTGTGTCTGATGGCTGACTTTGCAAATTTGGCTACATTTTGCAATCCAATGATCCAAATCTTACCAAATTTGATTTGTGGGCTTAGTATAACATGCTAAAACTAGTGGTATGCGTGTTTGGTAAAAAAAGTTGAAAAATGGGACAAAAGTAAGTAATCTTGATTATTTACTTTTGGTAAATTTTTGCATCTTTTTGGTCAAATGAACATGTACACTTGTTTATCACATCAATATACGCTTTTGAGTCAAGTTTCACTTTGTTTGAACAAAATTTTTCCAATTTACACTCAAGTTCTTGAAAGTCAGTACAGAATTCAGTTTTTACAAGTTTTTGGTGAGTTTAGTGGTCCAAATTCTAAGGGCCATTAAAAAGATGTTTGTACACATGCATAGAGTCTCTGGTATCAACCTTGGTCACTTTTGAGCTGAAAGTAAATAATCGCGATTACGCGATTATTTACTTTAGGCCTAAAATGAACACTTTTTTTGAACTTTTTCCCTGGACAGTCTTTTCATGAGCTATTAAAGCCTCTGAGTGAAGTTAAAACTTAATTTGCCCTAAAATATCAAGAAAAAGTAAATAATTTGAGTTTTTGCAAACCCTTGAAATTTTTACCTCAATGCATCCTTGAGCTTACCCACTGGTTCATACAACTTTTAAAGCATACTCTGCAGTCGGACTGAGTGGTGGACAATCTTCTGGTGCTATTTCTAGCCATAGACCTGAAATTCTGCAACGTCACATAAACACTCACAATCGATTCTTTTGGAGAGAGCAATGTTCTGAAATCCCACCTTGGATCTATTTACCCTACTCCTAGGTTCTGCTGCAATGGGGTTGTGAAAAGTGTCCACAAACACTCATTTTCTTGTTTTTTATGGTTTTTTGAGCCTTGATCTTAAGACTTGTCTCGTCCATCAATCATTTTCGAAATCCGAATCTAATCCTACAATCATACATACACATCTAAACGTACTAACAAGCTACCTCACTTCAACACACTCTACTACACACAAAAGACGACACTCTTAAGCGATGCGGTTTTAAAAAGAAGTTTTGACTCTACGAGATCCTAGAGGAAGTTAAAGGATAACTTCACATGACGCTCGTGTTTTTCCCTAGTTTAGGTCTCTTCGATCCCCGACAACGACACCAAATGTGGGACGGGTGTCTAACCTCACTCCTATCTTATTGCACACATAGCAAGAACTACGAATATAATTGTCAATCCATGGGATGAAGCTGACTCGACTAGTGCATAGAGGCTACAAGAGGTTGTCAATCTCTTGGAAAACAACAAACAACTCGCATCTAACTCAGGTTACACTCAAATGACTGAAATCACCAAAAGCTAATCGCTCATCGACAAACAGATCACATCCGTTACAACATCAAACAATATCCAAACGTTACGAAAATTCTAGGACATGTTTATAAGACTAAGCACACATGCTTATGGTCTCAAATCTCACTTTAGGTCAAATGAAAAAATCACGATTATTAACAGCAGTGAGTTTTTGACCTAGTCATTTTCGGTCCAGAATGCATCTAAATGCTTAGCAATGATGCCCCAATACCCCACCTATACTTAGTTATTTTAAATCCTAAATTCCTACTTATGATGAAAGTAGATGCATAGAGCTCTTACCTGCGGTTGCAACCCAACAGACACGACTGCAATGTGACAATCAGGGAGAGAGTAGGAAGCGCAAGAAGGGAGAAGTGAGCGCCGTTAGCTCACACTGTGTTTCTATTATCCAAAACTTCTTAAAAACTTACAAAAATTGGCTTTTATACCTTAACCAAGGTTTTTGGTGGTCAAAACTAATAATCTGGGAGCTCTAACTAAAGACAGGTTGATACAATCAAGAAGCTTGTAGCCTCGGCTCATCAATTATAATATTTATCTGGAAAGTAGGAGTTACAATATTCAAGATTCATCAAAATAATAAATGTTTTTACAATGAAAGCTCCAAAAAATGATATCCGAGTTAGCTTGCTGCTAACATCTATCGACAAGGGAAAGACCGACATCTTAAACTGTGTGCAAATGAGGAGGAATATCTTTCTATTTTAGAACAAGCACATGCAGGTCTAGAAGGAGGTCACTTCTCTCATGAAACCACGGCCAAAAGCTATATTGTTGGCAGGCATTTGGTGGACAACTTTATTTCTTTACGCAAAAGAGTTTGTTTGACGATGGAATGCATGTCAAAGAGCATAAATACTGACAAGGGTCGATAATATGCCATTGTGACCTATGATGGGAGCACGAGTTTTTGCTAGGTGGGGTATAGACTTTGTGGGACCAATCTAACCACCACCTTACAAAACTCACGTACAATATATATTTGTGGTCACAAATCACTTAACCAAGTGGGCTGAGGCATGGGCCACTAGGAAGAACGATGCTATAACCATTGGTGCATTCTTGTATGAATGTGTATCCACTAGGTATGACTTCCTACTAAGCTTGTGAGTGATTGCGGATCGCATTTCCTCAGTGAGGTAATAGAATATATGTTAGATGAGTTTATGGTAATCCATAACAAATATGCTCCCTATCATCCTCAAGCGAATGGTCAAGCAGAACATACGACCAAAATTCTGAGCTCTATACTAACTAAAATTGTTAGTTTAGACAGAGCAGACTGGGAAATTTATCTTCATTCTGCCTTATGGGCTTATCGAGTTTCCTTCAAAAAATCTTTGAACACAAATCCTTTTGATTTGGTATATGGCTTGGATGCGATCTTGCCAATGGAACATTACCCACTCTCAGAGTTTCTACTGAGTTAGAATGGAAGGGACACAAATTGTTGGAACAACTTAAAGATTTAGAACGATTAAATGAGCAACAATTAGTAGCCATTGCTCACATCTATGCACAAAAACAAAAACAAAAACAAAAACAGTTCTTTGACTTATAATTGCTGACCAAAGTTTTCAAACCCGGGGACTTAGTCTTAGTATATTCGTTGAAACAACATGTACCTAAATTGAAGAAAAAAGGACATGGTCCTTTTGTGATTGAAGATGTTTCACCAAGCGATGCAGTCAAGTTAGCTACATTAGATGAAGAAATTATGGCAAATTGGATTAGTGGACGTCGGCTTCGTAAATACAATCTTCCCTTGACTAGCGAGCTTTTGCAGAGAATGCACGTAGCTAAGGAAAGAAAACTTAAACGACAACAGGTGATAGACGAGGCTTGCATTCAGATTCTAAAAACAAAAGTTGCAAGGAAACCTATTCTACAATGTGTACAAGTCAATACTCTCCAAATTCAACCCTTAGCTGAGGATGAGGTAGAGACTGATGGACAAGTGGATGGATGGTCTTGATATGCGGATCAACGTGGTTTTGAAGGAGGGATACAAAGTGAAAGCCTTAGCGGACATAGGAGCTCGAGCAAATGCTCAGTTACTCAACTTTATCTCAAGGCAACAACTCAACCACTTGAGTATTGTCAAGCCAGTATCAAAGCCTGTAATAGACAAACCACTCCAACACTAGGAAAAATTAACTTGAATATTATGGTTCATGGATTTTCCTACCCCATACTTTCATAGGTATTGTGAATGAACACATGAATGAAGACCTAATACTAGGGGTTCCATGTGCATGAAGCTTTCCATCTTCATGGCATCAATTGGGCTTTGAAGAACACAAATATTGTATTGTAAACAAGTCTCTCTTTCAGTGGTAGAAGCTATACTAAAAAGTCCTTTTGAGGGGGGACCGGCTCCAAGTAAATCCGGTCCTCAATTGTTGTCAGTCTTAATCTCTCTCTCTCTTTCAAGTTATTTTGCATGCCAAGCTAACAAGTTACGTTGTTTTGTGTTATAGGACTCCAACCAAGCACTTTCTTTTTTCTCCTAAGGAATATCCTTAATGAAACACTTATAATTGTTCTCAATTAAGGAAAATAGCTTAATTATATCACAAGGGTGTCCTAAACAAGAAAGAGACCCATGGAAGCTTCCTAAGCCAATTGTATCATATCATATAAATCAATGCATTGGTTCTCTCTCTCTCTCTCTCTCTCTCTCTCTCTCTCTCTCTCTCTCTCTCTCTCTCTCTCACACACACACACACACACACACACACACACACACACACACACACACACACACACATGCATGCATGTTCACCACATATGAAACAAAGCTACATCAATGAGGAGGTATCCTCCAATCAATGACTACTTTGTAAGGGGGGTAGAGCCATTAGGGTCTACAAAGAAGTGCTCCTTAAAGCTACATCCAAGCCCCTATATTTGGGAGGGGAAGGAAATAACGAATGAAAACGAAAGTGTGAGACTTTGATGGATTTACATGGCATATGTGAAACTTGTGAGAGATTGCATATATACCCGTTCCAACAACATGTTGCATGTTTAACTCTTCTTTTTATGACAAAAAAGTCAATACAAGCATACTTCAAACCACCCAAGTAGCTTCTCTTTCATGTGAACTTGTGGCAACAATAATGTATACCCCACTCAAAATAATCGAATCCACTTAATCTATTGCTACATTGTGAGCAATGTGGCAATGATATTTGACTTTAAAGAGAACACTGCTCATCAAAAGAATCTTTCAAGGACCTCCACTCAGTCTATTGTCACATCGTGAGCAATATTTGACTTTGAAGAGAACATGCCTCATTAAAAGCTGCTTGAGTTGTAGCTTTATTCATATTTCTTGGTGAAAATCTAGAAAATTCAATGCTAAAAACCTCCATGTTATTATGAATGAGCCAAGAACTATTGTGGAAAGTGAAAGGAAGAGGGTGCTGGGGGCTTGCAATTAAGGAAAAGGAGAAAATAAGCCAATAAAAAGCATGGCTGGAATGTGTGAAGGGATTTAAGAAGGAATTGGGATGTATGTTGAGGTACTTAATTGTGACTGCATAATTCACCAATGAGATGGTTGGTGGCAAAGCTTAAGCTAGTGTAGACAACTTGGGAACCTAGTGGACACTGCCATGTTAGGTATGCGTAACTTCGGGTTGAGTCAAGGAGCTGGAAACTTAAAGATAGTAGAGAAATACAAATGGCCTTATGCAACCAAGGAACATTGCAAGGGTGCAAAAAGGAAGGAAAAGAGGTTGGCAAGACATAAGTTTTGGACTTGAGAAACAACATGCACATGTGGATGATGCAATAGCAATGGGGAGCCAAAAATGGCAGCATACAAAATCTGGTGTGGCTTGTGAACATAAAAGAGTTCAAGTTCTGCTAGTTCCAACGATATTGCATGCCTACTACTATGAGCGTGGCACGACTTCCATTCTTTTTAAATTTTTGAGAGACATTTGCCAACATACTTATGTATGGCACTCACTTAATCTATGCATTATTACTCTCTTGCTAAAGTTTGCAGATATTCTTGGCATGATATGTTTAACTAATGGTTTGCTTTTGTTCCTGGTTCTTGAAAGGACAAATAATTTATTTGCAAACTTTTTAAAGTGGACACATCACTCATAAGGTTAGTGGTATGCCTTGATGGAATGATTTTACTCATTTTTACACGGAAAAAGTTATTTCAAATTGAGTATTTGGTTTTATAATGACTTACCTCATGGCCTATTAAATAGCACACACTAACGAATCACATATGCATTATCCACTTCAAGAGAGAAAAATAGAAGAGATAAAGAAAAAAAAGAAAGGACTAGAAGAAAGACCATACCAAGTAGGTTTTATACTATTGTTGATGAGAAGAACAAGAATGTTGCATATTGTGGCGTTGTTGCTTTGAGCAAAGTTGGCAAAGCTGCCTTCAATCTATTGCCTAGATGGTTGAAACATTTTATTCAAAGGGATAATCGACAAATAAATGTTCATTTTTTACTGTGCATTTGCATATCTTGAGAAGACCATATTTTTAGCAAATGCCATATAAGGCTTGCTTTCAAAATTTCTTACTTTGTTATTCGACACCATCTTTGATGTAAAAAACTAACCATAAAGCTTAACCACAAACCTTGTCATGTAATTATAAATGATTATACATCCTACATTGCCAACCTTGTGCCAATTGTGTCATGCTTAGCCTCCCAAGTTTATGCTTGTAAGAAGGCATACTATTTCAAGCAAGCAAGAGTCTGCATACATTTTAAAAAAAGTAATCTTTCTCGGAGTTAAAGGCCAAGTGGTCAATTTCCCAGTTAGGATACAAACATGTACCCATCCGATATACACACATAGTGTATTCATTCTTTGGTAGTCTAAGGAATAATTTTGAGAGCTCACCATTGGAGCTTTGGCTACACAGTGTGTCCCTCTATTTTTCTCTCTTCCCTCCTCTTAGCCTTGCTATTTCTCCTATCAAGTGTATCAAATCCATTGGCTTGCGGTTTGGGGCTCCGTCTTTGGAGGCTAAGTGTGCACATATTTTTGTGCTTAGAGTGCTTGAAGTACATATATGAGCTTGAGGATGCAAGTTGAGCTTATGTAGAGGGGATTGATTTTTTGGTGGATTTTTATAGGGAACAAACAGATAGAAATAGACAATGCAACTTGTTTTTTCTTTCTCCAGCCACAAAATGTAGTGTTTTGTGTAGTTCTATCACATAAACTCGGATACATATGATCTAGGAAACTAATCCTAGGTTTTGGGATGCTTTGGATGAGCTAGATATTAGATTTTTGAAATTCTGCATGGATTTGTTGTAGGTGCAACAAACAATATATTTCATAAGAGCAATAACACATAGATGTCTACACTTCCAAAGAGAGGGTTTTCTTCCACAAGGTGTATAGATGCTCAATCTAGAAATAACAACCAAAGAGCATCAAACCCTTGCTTGTGTATGCAAGTGTTTGATGCTCTCTGACTATTGTTCCTAGATTGAGCATGTATACACCTTGTGACATGGTTTTAGTAGTTGGTTATGGTGGCATTATGGCTACAGACAAGTGTTCTATGGATATTCTCTTAGCTCACTTGAGCTTTTTGATGTGCATACTTTAATCTTGGTGCTAGTTATGAGTACTTGATTACCATCACAATATTCGGTTCACGTGGATACTTAGTTTTATACCAAATTCGGGCCTAATTGAGCAACATCAGTCTGGACTATTTATGGTGGCATGTCAAGCCATTTTTGGAGGACTTTGATTAATTGTATTGCTTGCACTTGGTTGTTGTTTGAGCCAAGGATAGGGCTGAAATTTTGTTGGATTTGGCGCTCTTTACCTTGACAAAGTTTGATGGTACAAACTTCTTATTGTGGAAAGAGTGCATGCTTGGTGCATTGACTGGGCATAACTTGTTGATGCCTTTGCATCAAAAGTCACTGAAGCTTAAGTTGATGTATCTTAAATATTTGAATACATTAGTTAAGTCTTGTACAATGCATTTATGTTGACGTTATGTATGAGACAATAGCTTATGATGTATGGATGAGATTATGTTGCTTCATGTATGGTCCTATGAGAGGAAGGTATCCAGTTGTAGAGATTTTGTATGTTGGTAATGTGGTCATCAGGGCACATTAGGTGGCATTGTTTCAAGCTTATGAGGTAGTGAAAAAGACAACAAAAGTATGTCACAATTTCTTGGATAGCTATTGAGGATAAACATACGTATCCTACCTTGAGTGTTGGCAATGATGAGGATGGAGATGCATTTCATGCATCTACATGCTGACATTCTTTATTGTTATCCATGGATGATGGCTTGATGTGTAATTGGATCTTGGATTTAGATTGTCATTTCTACTACCTTGCATTGAGAGTGGTTTACACCGTACAATGCCACAAACACAACAAAAGAAGAACGATCTCAGATCACCTACGAGAGCCCCTTTATCCACCATCAAGAAGCTGCAAGTCCTTGCAATCTTGGTCCTAAGATTTATGACCAAGGGGACAACCAAGGCATAGACCTTGTCCCATTGCCACTCAAAGGCTTTTTGGCAAGTATTTGCATGCTAATTGGCAACACACGTGCAAGAGTCCATCTTGCAACAATAAGAGAATTTGAACTCATCCCCCCAATATAAAGATTTGAATGTTTTAGCACAATATACCTTTTTTCTCATCACCTTAAACACCATGGATGCTTCAAAGCAACTCTTTTGGTGATATCAACCCAATTTATCTAAGAGAAGCACTGACCTCACCGCTTTTGGGCTCACCCGTTTAATATCTTGTGGAGTTATTGAGGGAGCAACTTGCCGACCAAGAAAAATTGATGTAAGGCCTTAAAGACTGCTCTTGATAAGCAAAACTATGAAGGTCAAAAAATTGTAAAGACTTTATAGATAACCTTTTAGCATCAGCAAACCTCCCAAAAACAATCAACCATCAGTCGCCTAGGGCTTTTGGAAAATTTTGTTGAATTTATGAATGCTTGAAAATGTCCCAAGGGCTCGCTGATATACAACTTTTGGCATGTACAAAGTAGTGTATAAACGCATGTGCATGTGTACATATAGATGTAAATACATACATTTGGAAGCTTCAAAATGTGGTTTTGAGTTCCAAACATGATGCGACTGTACACATTGTAAATAGTCATGCTTGCGTGTCAACCATTGCGCATATGTGTGTGCCTGGACAGGGTATCAAAGCCTTAGATACGGTTCTAAGTGGCTTATTTTGGCTCTAGAGAATGTTTTTGAGATATTTAGAATGAAAATAGTGCAAGTGGAAGTGTAGGCACTCTCATCCCACCCAGAAGTTTAACACATGCGATAACTGTCTATTTGCGATGCTTGATATGCAGCGATGCATGAACCGCCTTAGAAGTGGTCAAAAGTGGAATGTGGGTATGTGGCAATGAATTTTGGGTATCAAGGACCAAGCCTACAAGATTTGATGGATTTTGGAGTATGTTTAATATTTTTCCCACGAAAAATTCCCATCAACATTAAAAATTGGCCAAAATTAGGCCCAAAAAAGTCAAAAAATGATCAAAATGGTGTGAAAAGGCAAAGTTTTTCTACATCAATGTGGTGCCGTGGCTGTTCAAGCTTGTGGAGACTTTTTTAATCCAAGAATCATCACTTTCACTTCTCTATACGTGGGAGGAAGTAAGGTTTCTATAGGTGGTCCTATGCCGTCCCCTCTGTTCGCGTCCTGTTTTTGAGTGTGTGGAGGAGTGAATGAGAGATTCTTCTCTTCAATTTTGCACTCGGGAGAGTCTATGTAAGTTTTGAGGTTTCCATGAATGTGTGTGTGCAAGGAATTGAGGGAAGAAGTTGCGGCTTTTTGCAAGACTATGTGACCCTGTATCAGTGTCATTATGGTTGAGGTTGCTCCAAATAGTCCAACAAAGTGTAGTTTGGTGAAGATTTTGCAATGGTTTGAGAGAGGTATTTTAATTTTGGATTTTTTGAGTTTTTGATGGTTTTTCTTGTATTTTGTGGTTGCCATCGAGGGTTATTTCAAGTGTTGATCAACTCGACTCACCTTCTAGTATCTACGTGCAAGCATTGTCTTGTAGGTCGATACATTTGGAGTTTTAATTGAGCTTGTGGAGAGGATTTCCATTGATCTCTTAAGTGGTAGTGTGTGAGTTGAGAAATTTAAGCAAATACCTTGTGTTGTGTTAAGGTGGCAGGGAGTGTGAGTGCGCACGATGTCTTTTGCTCCATCATCTTTTGACGATCCTACTGGGGAGCAAAAATTTTCCAATTGTGCACCAAGGCGAAGTGGTTTTGTTGTGAAGTTTGAGCATCCTTGAAGAAAAGTGGTGGTGTGATCAAAGCACAAGACTTCAACTCTTGTGGAATCACTCACACAAGGGAGAAGTGACTTTGAAGGGATGGCTTATGGTAGGCTCGTATTTACAGGGAAGGAGGATGTAAAGGATTGGATTGCTGACTTTGAGTGGAATACCCTTGGTATGCACATTGTAAATGATGAAGCAAAACTTCATGTATTTCCGCTTGCACTAAAAGGGGAAGCTTGTGAGTGGTTTGAGGTTTTGGAGGAAGACAAAAAGCAAACATGGGAGCATGTGAAGTAGGCAATTTTGGATAGTTTTGGGGAAAAGATTGACAAGATAGAAGCAACAACAAAGTTGAAGGTTTGCAACAAGATGTTCATGCTAACTTTAAGGTTTTTTGCAACACTTCAAAGGACTTTGGGTGCAATTAGAGGAGGCATCCCAAGTATCACTAGGGCATTTTCTTCATTGGACTGTCTGCATCCAAGTGTGAGGGTGAGGGTTGATCAAGAGGAGCCTGCTACATTTGAAAGAGCTATGGAAATTGCTGAGCAAGAGCAAGAAGATCAAACAAAGGTGGGATCAAGGTGTGACACATGTTGAGCAAGTGGTGGTGCAACCAATGGTTCCTATAGAAATTGCAAGAGTTGAGGATAAACATAATAAATAGGAATAAAAGAGAGGAGCGACCAACTGGGAGAGGTAGGGGATGAAGGCTATAGGGAAGATGCTACAGTTGTGGTGAAGAGGGTCACTACGCTCTTGATTTTCCTGAACCACCAAGAGAGAGAGGAGGGATGTATCCCTTGTATGTACACGGTTGAGGAATAGGAGAATAAAATCATTAAGAGCAGGCACTAGAGGCACCACCGTAACAACAACCCCCTCAACCACAGCCTGCAAATGGAGAAGGTAGGGCTATCAACTTCATTACCCTTGAGCAGCAAGATGTGGATGTCTTGGCTAATAAGAGAGTGAGGCATGATAAGAAGATAGATATAGAAGAAGAGAAGGAAACAAGCGCAAAGAACGAGAAAGCTAAAGAAGAAGATCAATCAGAGAATAGCAAGAGGAGATGACAAAGGGAAATAGGTCCAAAGGACTATCCTCTTGGCCAAGGTGTTGAAGGCTATGATATTGAACGACATACAAAATCAAACGGCTAACATATATTTTTGTCAATTGGTTGATTTGAGTGCTAAATTGAGGAGAAAATGGAAAGAAATGTGTGAGTGTGTGGGCTCCTTCCAAAAAAAGAAAAGCATCAAAGCATGGTGTCATCCTTGAGGGTTGGTCACCCTATAGATATGGTGCTGATAGTTGAAGCTATGTTGGGAAAGAAGACAGAAGTGCAAGTATAGGTGGATGGTGGTGCCCAAGTGTGTGCCATGATTGAGGCTATCATGAAGGAGGCAAGTACCAAGATTTCAATGAATGGTTCAATCCATATGAGGATGGCCAACCACAAAAAAGCAAGGTGTCTTGGGATAGCTGAATATGTGAAGATAAAAGTCCTGGGGATTGAGTGCTTGGTTGATATCTATGTGATGCAAGCGGGAGAGAATGCTTACCCGATCATTTTAGGGAGCCATGGATTATAACCCTTGGTGCTAAAAAAGATTAGGGCATGGCCTGATCACCATCCCTGACAAAAATAAAGGAAGAATCATAGTCTACAACATGAAGACACATGAGAGCCATACACAACCTTAGTGGAGATGCAAGATATGAATTCAACAGAAACTGCCTCATATGACATTGATGCTTTGTCTACCTCACCAGAAAGAGTGTAGAGGAAGGCTTGATGTAATTGTGTCTTGATCTATTTGGGATAAGTGTTGAAAAGGAAGCATCCATGCATGATATGGAAGTCAAGGAGGAGAAAGAGAATTCAAAAGCAATTATAGAGCTTTCCAAAGTCAATGTAAGAAGCATGTTATGAGAAGACTTGATGGAGAAAGAGAATGAAGAAATGTTTGCGCAGTTTATAAAGCTATTTTCCACTGAATACACGGAGTTGCAAGGAGAAAAATGGGTCGAGCATAGAATCAACCTAAAAGAAGGTGCCAAGCCAAAGGTTCACAATCTTAGGAGATTGGGGGTCATTCATGAGAGGATCTTTGTGAAGAGGTGATAAAGCTTTTGAAAGCAAATTTCATCTTTCAAGTGGACGAGTTTGAATGGGTCTCCTCTAGTGGTTATTGTGCCCAAGAAGAATGGAAGATCTAGGGTATGTGTTGATTTCAAATGTTTGAATGCTACCACAAAAGGGAATCATTATCCACTACCCTTTCACGATGAAATCCTTAATTAGGTTGTAGCACATGAATGCTACTCAATCATGGATGAATTTTTTTGGCTATTTTTAGATCTTGATAGCAATTGAAGATCGATTGAAGACTACCTTCATCACTCCTTGGGGTTGTTTTGCCTACAAAAACAAGCCTTTTGGATTGGTTAACTCATAAGCTACCTTTCAGGGTGGATGAATAAAGTGTTTGATCCCTACTTGGGTAAGTTCATTCAAGATTTCAAGGATGACATTGGATGTTATAGCTCTCGGATCACACATTTAGAGAAGCTAAGGTTGAGTTTTTTGAAAGACTTCAACAAGAGGGTTAGCAACTCAACCCAAAGAAGTGTAAGTTTGCTCATGTCGGAGTTCATTTTCTAGAACATGTATCACAAAATGGAATAGAGGCTGACCCTGAGAAAGTAAAAGATTTATTGCTTATGGTTCCACCCAACAACACAAAGGATTTGGTATCATTTGTGCATAAGCTTAGGTACCTCTCACGGTTTTTTTGGATGATATGTTAATAGTGTATCCCCTCCAAAAATAGAGCCAAAGAGTTAAAAGGCTTGAATGGAATGAAGACATGCAACATGATTTTGATGCATCAAGGATGTATTGTGTGCTTTAGTGTCAAAATTCCCCTAACATGCATTTGATTTTCTATGTATCTATTAGTGTGCGATCAGTAGACATCGCAAGATCATCCCCCTGCAATATTGTGGTGCTTGAACTGCTACTATTACTAATACTAGCTCCACCTTGTTCCTCTCCTCTCCACTGACACAACTCATGCACCACACCACATATATAAACCCTTTCTTCATCGTATTGAGAGTCGCAGCTTGTCTCACACCGAATCAACCCTTGCTCTTCTACACAAAAAGCCTTCGCAATGTGGTTGATGCATCGTCCCACAAAGCTTCACGACTCAAAGGAGCTGAACTTGTCATATGTTTGCCAGTGCTCCTGACAGTCGTCAACCTGAAGTGTCAACCCTGGCTCAAAATTCAAGTTAAAGTGCAAATTCAAATTAAAGTCTAGTTGGAAGGTTCAAATTAAAGTGCATCTCGATCAACCTTCACCTTTAATTTTGTCATTATTCGTTTCAAAAGTTTGAGTTTGTAATCTTCCTATATTTTTGGAGCACAACGACACTAGAGTCACATTAGAGAAGTGGTGCTCCTCTAGATTTTAGAGCCTTATGCCTCGCCCTCAAAATCAAGTTAGCACTGATTAGATAATGCTTTCAAATTTTCAGCACATTTACTACAATAGTCAATTTTGTATCATATGTACTAAATTTAGATTCAGAGGCTTTAAATTTACGACTTTCAAATGCAAGTGGGTGGTTATCTTGCATAAGAACTGCACCGATACCTTTTCCACTAGCATCAATGACTACAAGAAAGAATGGTTGGTCAAATCCAGGCAATTGGAACACAAGTGCATTAGTCAAAGTGTTAACCCTCACAAACACCCTATCACCTTCGATGGACGCCTTATTATTTATTTGATTGAGTCATGGAGTGGGATTGTCGGTCCAATAGGTGTGTAGGTGATCGCCAATGAGAAGCGCACCACTTATCATATTTTTACAGAAGTTTTGCAACGGCCGGCCATTGTGGGCGCCCATGTGTGAATGGATCAAACTCTTATAAAAGGTCCATTTGGCCTAAAAATCCTCATTCTTGGAGGTGCAAGCTAAGAAGTGCTCTTGCTCCATCTCTGTCTCCTTCTCCTTCGTGTGCTCACGTGTGTATGTGTGTGTGTGTGTGTATGCTAGAGAGAGAGAGAGAGAGAGAGAGAGAGAGAGAGAGAGAGAGAGAGCATTGCAGCGGCAGCCCTTGTTCTTCGCAGCACAGGATTCTTCACGATGGAAGCATTGAGCAGTGAGTGACACACCATTGTTTCTTTGAGATTGCTAGGACTGTCTAGTTGTGTGCTTGCAGCCTTTCGAGGCTTGCACACAAGTTTTCAGCCTTCGACACGTGCGGCAAAGCACACATTTTTGGTGACTCTGTCGAGGACTGCTTTGCACTAAAGCTTGAGGAGCACTCAGGGCTACCTCTGGAAGCCTTTTCTCCATCTATTTTTAGTTTTTGCTGGGTTTGTGTAGATTTGCTAAGTGGTTGTAATGCGCAGGTTTGTTAGAATTTGTTATTGTTGAAATGTGCAAATTTTCTATTAGGTTTGCTAAGATATGTAATGTGTAGGTGTTAATAGATCTATTAGCTGGTGTAAATCTGTAATGTGCTCTGTGAGTAGATTGAGTACTTTGTGAGTGAGCAGTTTTGTTCTATTAGTTAGTGTAGACAGTGAATAATAGTGTAGAAAGTGAGCAGTAGAGTTGACTATCTTTGAGTGTGCAGCTCTGTGTTAGAGAATGTGTGAGCAGAGGTAATTAGTGGTAATTAGCTGGGTTAGCTGCAAGGAGGTTAGACAGAGCTATTAGGAGCTTTTGTGTGTGTGCGTAAGCTCGTCGTCTACGCGGCAACATTATCTTCAAAAAAAGCTTTTATTGATTTTTTTAAAATAATTTAAATTAAAAAAAACGCTCAAAAATATTGAGACAAAAAACGAAAACAGAAAGAAAATTAAAGAAACCTTTTCTAAAAGGAAGGATCGAGATCGGGGTCATTCCCTCGAGCCCGAGCCAGCCCACCCAGGCCTTAGTCCTCAATCTTATGATATACTATACACACTACTTTATGCATAAAGACTAGGACCTCAACTGAAGGGAGGGCATGCAGGATAAGTTCCTCAAGTCCTCCACCATCCCCTTCACACTCACCCTTGGGACTTACTAATTCTAGCCTTCTTCCCACCTAGAAAATACTATTTTTAGGATTTTGAGAGATTTACATAACCAAATTAGGAGCTGTAAAGCACGGCACCTCCCCTAGCAAAGACGCTCGTTTTGAGCTATCACACGCCATATTTTGTGGCTTGGTTTAAAAAAATAAACAAAAAATAACAAAAAAATTGGGTTGTAAACACCTAAAAAACTGGTGAGCGGCCTTCACGGGCACTCGCCAATACTTCCAGAGTGTTGAGATCACATGCACCTACACTTTGGTTGTGTGCTAGAGGACAAGCACATAGAGATTATCTCTGTTTACGCGAGCACTCATTATTCCTCCACCTTAGGCTCTAGGCCCTCAACGGGAACCCAAGGTAGTACCACTCAGGACCCACATATTGCGTCTAGTGACTCTTCCTCTGACTACAACATCATGGAAGGTTACCCGATACCTAATCATGATAGTTAAAGCTAAGACATGCATGCCATGGGCCCACGGTCCGGGCCGAGCGTGCTTAGCCGCTTGAAGGAAACTTTTAGTAGAGCCACTCCCTCCAAACATGGAGCTAACAAGGTAAATGAAGGGAGTGGGGAAGTAAATTTGCCATTCATGACTAACGTAGAACCCATGCTCCTGGAGAGTGTGCATGTGAATACTTCATTCACTAGACCCCGTGACTCTTCAGAGCTATTCCTCTCCAAGGTTATATTACCTGATGGTAGAAGCCTTGCTGAAGTGCAAGAGGTTGAGTGATATATCATTGTGACTAGGGAAAAGGAAATTGAGAGCCTACGCAAGGTAGAGCAATGGAGAGAGCTTAAGGCAAAGGCCCCTATGTCAACATCCATGCTAGTCGAGCAATTGAGTGCTCATGGATTAGCAACCACTAAGGGTCAACCCATTGAGAGCCACGTTGCATCTAGTTCAAAGGACACCCCTAGCACCTCAATCCTAGATGGAGCGTTTCTAAATGAGAACTGGGAGTATGAAATACAAATGGAAACTCTAACCGACCTATACACAAGTCACACCTATCACGTGGGTCGGTTAGATGTCCTACAATCCACAATGGGTGCTACTAGTGTAGAGGATCGACAACAAAGAGTTTGTGATGTCATCCATAGGGTTATTGAGTTGGAGAGACAGAACAAAGGGATCCACATGCCTTCAGTGGGTCCCTCTATGAGATTCTTGTTAAGTATGGAGCCTGATTTACCCTTGTAATTTTCTGTGGTAAAAGCGCACATTTGTAAGGCCCCCATTATGAGGAGAAGCCATCGTGCGTGAAGGAAAATCACTCACCGGAAACCAAAATTTTCACGGACAAGAATCAAGAATCTTTTTTCGCCGGAATATTCTTTTTCGCCGAAATATTATGGCCGGACGGCGGCCGGAAAGTGGTCGGAAAACAACCGGTGGGTTGGCCGGTGGCCGGTAGTCAATGGCCGATGGCCGGTGGTCGAAAGTCAATGGCCGGTGGCCGGTGGTCGGAAGTCAATGGCCGGTGGCCGGTGGTCGAATTCAATGGCCGGTGGCCGAATTCAAAAGCGGACTTGTCTTCTCAAGGGCGGCCACACATGGGCGGATTGGAGGGTCCGATTTGGACTTATTCGCACAAGGGCGGCTACACATGGCTGTATCTCATAAGAGAGGGCAGCCCTTTTGACCTATAAAAGGAGGCCATTTCTACACACATTTCATAGTGTGAAGTTGATGCAACAAGGTGAGTGTGAGGTGGTGAGAGTGAAGCAAGGCGGGAGCTCCATTAAGGGTATAATCCCTTTGTAAATTACTTCTTGTTTTGAAGTACTAAAGCCATTGAGTGGCTGCTTTCCCGTGGATGTAGCCCACATTGGGTGAACCACGTATATCGTGTGTACTCTCTCTCTCTCTCTCTACTCTATAATCTCGTGTATGTAAATCTGTCTCTCTCCATTAAGTAATCTACTCAATTATCTATTTAGCTACGTCTTATTTCCTAACAATTCTTGGATACAGGGAAGGCTAAGTAATCAACCTTATCGCCTAATATTGGTGGGCTGGTTATTGACTCAGCGGAGTCAAGGCAAGATCAGGTTGTGTGCTGTATGCATTGTATGGAGGATGGGGCCATGATCAGACCATAACTCGTGCGTGTGATGTTGGTGAGGCATCGAGAAGTCAGGAGGGAACAATGATGAGATCTAGGAAATTGTGGCGTGTTGATTATGGGCATGAGCATGTAGGAGCATGTGGGTGAGCTCATGTGATAAAGACAAGCGAGCAACTACAAGGCATTGGATTAAAAAATAGTGCAGCTTGGGTGGGTCAAGGGGAGCCCAAAAAGGGTATGCAAGTTTGCAGATAGCGTCAAGCCAGTTTCGAGATGATGTCAAGAATGGAGGGTGTGTAAATGTTAAAAAGAGAAAACCAATAAGATCTTGTTCCCACAGAGACAAAGGCCTTTGAATGTGAACCCCCACGGCTAACTAGCGAGGGAGAGGGAGTCTCTTACATGATACAATAAAGAGAATGGCAAGAGGACAAATATGAGTGTCGAGGTTTGTAAATTTTTGCAATAATAATATCTTAACCCAAAAATGGCAATCATTTGCCATGCACACTCCCCAAAAAACATAATAATCACAAAATCCTCTTGTCATTGATGGATCAAGCATACAACCTTGATGTTCGAGCTTGCACACAAAAAAATATGTTCAATTTTATGCCACTTTAGCAATACAAGCACAAAATTACGGCCTCATTTTCTCTCATGAAGAGTGCCATATTCTATCAATAAAACACTTGACCTCATTCTAACTATCATAATCCATGCTTGAGCCCATGAATCGTGCATTCACAACATGAAATGAGACGAATTGGAAATCATGCATGCACAAAGATTGGGCTTCAATTTCAAAATTGATGCAATTTGATTGCCATTTGGGTAGCACACTTAAACAATGCATATATTCCCTTATTGGCCATTCTAAGACCAATCAAAATCATTGCAATATGAATTTCTCATCTCCAATAGCTCAAATCATCCAAACCCAATTGGATTTGTCATTTTGGTTTATATGGCTACTCACATTTGTACTTATAAACACACAAATCAATGCACTTTTGACCATACCAATGAACTTGGCATACATTGTAATGGTAGTGCACTTAAAATCATCCCCAAGTGAGAACCAATCGGGTCATTCATCTCAAATCCTTTGATGATACACACCAATCTTTAGCTCCATTAATCATTATGATTGGTAACCAAGACCAATCATTCATCTCAAATTTGGACATCAAATGCCATTGAGTAGGCACACACACCCAAATTTAGACCAAAACTATATGCAATTATTCCATCGACTTCACATTACATAGCTCAAATTGCATATTCAATCAAGCATGAATGAATGCATGCATGCTTAATTTCTCAAAGATTAACACTAATTTGACCCAATCAAGCAATACTCACAATAAAAAATTAAGCACCAAAATTCAAAATTAGCTCTTTTGGCCATGCAATTAGGCCTATCCCTAATGTTTACATGCACATTTGATACATATTTTACAATCAACAAGCATTTGGGTGGCCCAATTGACCATCAATCATTCAATCAAGTGGTCTTCAATTGGGCACACACACTCTTTCTTTGCCCAAATTTTTGGCATTTAGGCTTATCCAATGATTGAATTTTCAGCACACACTAATTGCATTGAAGTTGGCCTCCCCAATCATCACATGCCAATCAAGGTACTCTAATCATATCACACACAAGTGACATTAAGCTCAAGGCCCTTAAACCTCCACATATTAAGCACACAATTAGACACAAAATCTAATCACATGACGAATAGTGCACACACTACACTAATCAAGAAAATTAGAGGAGTCATCAACTAATTGAAGTACTCATGGAAGAAGAGTGTTAAGATCAAAGAAAGAAGTCATTACCTCTCTCAAATCTAGAATAATGAGAGTGCAAAACTACTTCATGACATAATGAAATATAGAGAAGGCTAGATTAATGAGCAAAATAGAGATTAGATTAATCAAGAAGAGCTACTCTAATTACAAAGGATTAGCACTAGCCTTCTAAGCATGGGCATTAAGCTCAAGGCTATGCCATCCATAAAGTGAACACTCAAGAGTGACTACTCAAGAATGGCTTCTCTTTAAGCATAGGGCTCTTTTATAGGTTTGGACCTCAATCCCTTCAACTATGGGATTAAGTTGAGCCATTTTGTCTAAATCTTATACAACATGGAACTCCTAAATGATCCCAAATCCTTATACAATGAATAGGAAATATTGTGCACAATAGCACATCCATAGCTTGGTGCATAATTGGTGTAGCATGTGTTAGCTGCTGCTAACACCTCATCTTTGGACCCTTCTTCACATTCTTTAATTGGTAGATCATCAATGAAAGGCACATGAGGAATAAAGTCCCTTGATACCTTATTCATGCCGTTCATCATATGAGCTATTGAATTAGTAGCACCGTGTGGTAGAGTGCACATCCTTACCAAAATGAGAGTTGTGCGCATCGTAGTAAGATCCTTTCTCTCCAAAGCTAACTAAGATTGATTGTATCAAGAGTAGAGATCACCCATATAGTAAATAAATCTACCTGCAAAGGCCTCAACAAATTCATTCACAATTGGGCCACCAGTACCCACATTGCAGATTGTTACCTTGTTAACCAGCTACATATCATGTATGAACCTTAAAGTACCATTCTTCTTTGGCACAATGAACCATCAAGTGTAGTAGGGTGCAAATGATGGTTTCAAAATGCCCATTTGCATCTTCTCATTAAGCAAATCAATAATCTTTGGCAAGTGAGATTTTGGAACTAGAATGGGATGTAAGCTCCATGGCATCTTCTCATTAAGCAAATCAATAATCTTTGGCAAGTGAGATTTTGGAACTGGAATGGGATGTAAGCTCCATGGCATGTGAGGAACAATGAGTATGAACATAGGTGAAACAACACTCGGATCCACACACCCAATCTTGCTTGGATCAAAAGAAAAATATTTACCGTGGTTTTCAGGCATACCTTGAAAGCATTTAATCTCCTCTTCATTGAGGAAACCATCCTCTCCAATCTTCAACTGCTCCAATGTCTCCTTAGTAAATTTGTGTCCAATGTTCTTCTAATTTCTAAGTATAGGATGTCAAAAAGCTTCATTGAACATCCCATCACTTCCTTCTGGTAGAGGTGGAGCCAGTGGTCTCACTTTCTTGCAACCGTCTTGTACTTGGTCTCTACCCGTGCTTCAACTGCTTCATCTAAATCTTCCTTAATATGAATAAGTGCCGTGTATATGTCTAGTTCTTCATACATGTCCATTGAGTGCACTTTAACAATGTCAGTTCCACTTTGTAACCTGCTTTGCTTGATCTACTCAAGCTTTGGCATAGTATCAACATAAGATACCTCTTCAAAGATTCTTGAAATCATATCATCTAGCTCAAGCACATCAACACATCCCTGCAATTCACTTTGAATACTTGAAACATATTGTTTCTCCCACTTAGGCAGCTTATTAAATTTCTTGTAAGATAATGAACCCTTAGATGTCAACCCCAAAAGCCCTGAGAAGAGAAAGCTTCTCTCTGCAAGAACTTCTCCTCACTTGTACCACCCATAGTCCTGCTTTATAGTGGCACCCCAAGAAAATCCTATGCAAACTTGTGTTCTTTGAACTCCTTGCATATTTAGGGGAATGGGAAAAGATGACCTTGGGAAAAATAGGATGAATTTGTAGCTAGCTAATGACTATATTGCAAAATCTATTGGTATTTTGGAACAGGTGGTGATGAATTCTTGTGGAATCAAGCATGAGCATAAGTTTGCTATAGTAGATTTAGGTACTAAGAATAACTATGATGTTATTCTAGGAAGGCCATTCATGCACCAGTTAGAGATGGTTCACGACTAGAGCTATGATTATATGTACTTGTGCCACATGGAGACCAGGTCCACACTCATCAACCTAAGTGACCACAAATGCAAAGATGACAGAGAACACCCGTAGAGGATTTCAATTCTACAACTGCTACAGAATTTAAAGTACCTGCATTGCTAAACTCTAAATCTCACCTATGGATGTTTGGAGCTTCAAACTATGAAAATTTTATCAAGGACAAATGCAAGAGAACAAGCCCATTTGAGGATCCAGACTATATAACGGAGCATTTTCTCAAAGAAAGAATGGAGCCCTTGGAGTGAACTCAAATTAAGGCCACTTTAGATGTGTGCATCAAATGAGATCACAACTACCAAGTTTTGTGATGAAAATGGCTTGGACTTAGTTCCTTTCCACATGATTAGAGTGGATCTAGGCTCGAATCACTGAGAAACAACCAAGATTGGTGAGGTGAAACAAGAAGTGGGGATTGAAGTATAGTGTTTGTGTATCTGAGACAAGATTTCTATTAGAGATCTTACCATGGAAATTGATTCAAGCCACATCTTGGAGAAAAATAAGGAATCAAGTGATGAATGTTACTATGACACTCTTGATACTCAAGGTACGTGGATCTTCGCATAGACAATGAAAAATTAGAAGGTCATGAGAGTGATCTTGAACACAATCAAAACAATTCTTTGATTTTTCAAACCAAAAACCTAGAAGACAACGATGTTACAGAAATAAGCGCTCAAAAAAGAGGATGAGAAACAATCCAATGCCATATATCAAAGGGAAACAATCATACTTGAAACTAGTGGGAGCCCTTGATTGCATAAATGACAAGTTAACTAGAAAGGAAACAACACCTTCTCAGCCAAACAAATTGAAAAAAAAAAAGGACAAACAATAAAACCTCCAAAAGACGCATCAAAGACAAGCTAGTGAACCTAAATGGACAAAAGTTTAGCAAAAAAAGAAGTATAGGGAATTGAAACGCACACTTAGAGAGGTTTGGACAACAAAAATGGAAACTGATGATGAAAATGGGAAAGAATTGAGAAAGTATGGAATAAGTATATCCTCTCATTACAAGAAGTACACTATTCATGATTGCAAAACCATCATTGAACAACCAATGAGGGAGAAGGTTGAACCAAGAAAATCTTATGTTGGACTTGAGAATGGTAAAAGGATAGATCTAGCAAAGCCATGCAAAGAGCCTAAAGTTTCTTATATTTCTATGGATCTAACACTTGACAAGGAAGAATTGTTGATCTAGACGCTCAAGGAGTATAAGGATGTGTTTGCGAGGTCTTATAAAGACTTGAAAGGGGTTGATCCTTCCATTTGTCAGCATAGAATTCCCTTAAATTGTGATGCTAAGACAAGGAGACAAAAATATTAAACTTACAATGAGACATTTGCAAAGAAAATCAAAGACGAGATTGATAATCTAAAGGAAGGTGAGTTCATTTACGAATAGAGCACATGGATTGGGTATCCCCAATTGCAGTGGTACCTAAAAACAATGGCAAGTTAAGAGTGTGTGTCAATCTTAAAAAAGTAAATGAAGCTACTATCCATGATAGTTATCCTCTTCCTATCAATGATCATGTCTTGAAAAGAGTAGTGGGGAAGCACACATACAATTTTTTGGATGGATTTTCAGGTTATAATCAATTGGTGATTAAACCAAAAGATTAGCACAAAACAACCTTTGTGACTCAATGGGGCATGTTTGCTTATGGGTTGATGCCATTTGGGCTGACAAATGCACTTACCACATTCCAAAGACTCATGGATCAAGCTTTCAGATAGCGCTTGCATATATTTTTAGAAATGTAAATGGATAACTTATTTGTGCACTCAATGTTATGCAAAGACCATATAGAACACCTAAAAAGCGTTTGGGAAATTTGACACCTATCGAATCTACCTGAATCCAAGAAAATGAGTTGTCATGGTTAGGTAGGACAAGATCCTAGGTCATATTGTGTCCACAAATGGAATATCCATGCATATGGACAAAATCAAGGTGATTGTGGATATGCCACATCTAAAAATAGCGAAGGAGTTCCAATCATTCATGGGACATTGTGGATAATACTGAAAATTTGTTTACATGTATGCAATCATTGCCAAGCCTCTCTATGGTTTGATTGTAACCTTTGATTGAGCTGGATATTGTGAGAAATTAGTTTAAAAGTTGAAGCAACCATTGGTATCATCACCAATTCTCACGGCACCATATTAGAGCAAATTTTCATGTTCATGTAGATGCCTCTGCTTTTGCCATTGGATGTATCCTGGCACAACCTGGTGAGGGAGTTATGGATTTTTTATGGATTTTTAATATGCTATGCTAGCCTTCAACTGAACAATGTTGAACAAAATTACACAACTATGAAAAGGGAAGGATTGGGAATGGTTTATGTTATGAAGAAATTTTTGCATTATTTCCTAGCCAACCAATTCATTTTCTTTGCGGATAACCCAAGCACTATTGTATCTACTCAACAAGCCATGCAACACATGCCGAATAGTGAGGTGGCTCATCATTTTGCTTGAGTTTGATCTCTTTAACCTAGAAATGATACATAGGTGGAGTGATAATATATTCCTAGTTTTGTCTATAGGACAATTGTCAATAGACCATGACAAAATAGATGACAGATGCATAATTGAGCAAAGAATTCCTTTCCAACTACTTAGTGGATGACTATATGTTAGGAGTTTGGATGGCATCTTGCAGTTGTGCATCAAAGCCTTTGATATTCCTTTGTACTTGAAGGAAGCACGTGTCATGATGGACTTTATCCATCATGGGAAAATCAAAACGTATCAAAATTTGATGAGAATGGGAGTTTTTGTCCTAGTATGAAATTTGATGCACACATGTGTGTTAGGAATTGCAAATCATGTGCATGCATAATCAACTCACACTTTGTGCATCAAAAAATGAGTACATACCAATCTTACATGGGGAAAGCACATTCACAGCAAGTGAGAGGTCATCTTTCAACATATAAAAGGGCTAAGGCTATAATGTTTGTCAAAATTTATTGATCTACACTCTTCGTGGATGCTGGAGCATTTGTGAAGCGGTGTGATGAGTGTCAACAAAGAACAAAAATTCCCATAAAAGGTATGAAATACTGATGAGACTGATGGTAGGAGCACGTGTATTTTCCAAGTAGGGTTCAAATTTTGGGTCCCATAGCACCGTCGGCTTACAGAAATCATAAAAAATATATCATAGTAGTCACATACTATTTGACCAAGTGCGTAGAAGCTAAAACCACACAAAAATATGATGCATGCACCACAATACATTCTTATATGAAAATGTTTTCACATGTACAATCTGCCTATAGAAATTGTTAGCCATCGAGGGACATATTTTGTTAATGAAGTCATTGAGTACTTGCTTGATGAATTCATTGTCATACATAGAAAATTGGCCTCGTATCACCCACAAGATAATGGTCAATCCAAGAGCAGCAACAAAGTCTTGTGCATAGTTCTCACTAAAATTGTGAAAAACAATAGATTGGATTGGGATCAAAAGTTTTACTCCGCTATTTGGGATTACAAAGTTGCATACAAAACTATTTTAGGGACTACCTCTTATAACATGGTGTTTGGACTTAATGCAATATTACCCATGGAATTTTTGGTTCCAACCTTGGGAGTAGCCAATAAACTTGAATGGACTAGACATGAATGGTCTGACCGTCTAATTGACTTAGAAAATTTGCATGAAATTAAATTAAAGGCAGTGGTCACAATATGTGCCTTAAAAAAATGCATGAAAGAGTTTCATGAAAGCGCGTAAAGTCCAAAGACATCACACTAGGGAATTATGTGCTTGTCTACACTCTTAAGCAAAAAACAAAAAATTAAAGAAGCATGGAATGGGACCATTTGTGATTCATTCCATATCACCGAGTGGGGCCATTAAGCTTGCTACATTGGATGGACAGGAAATGGCAAACTAGATTAGTGGATGCAAGCTTTAAAAACATCACTTGCCGTTGACACATGCATGCTCAAAAGGACACATGTAGTTAAAAATAGGAAAAAGAAGCAAGAGCTCAAGATTCAAGAGGCACAACAAGAAGCCAGAGAATGTGTAGCAAAGAGGAAGCACAAAAGTTATTAGATTACCAGCATTGAGGACAATGACAAAAATGTGGATCCATATATTTCTGTAAAGCTAGGAGTCAGAATGTTACCTATTCATGCATTGATCTCATGTGAATACAATTAGTTGGAATATGTAGCAACAAATTCCAAAATTGATCCTACACCCCTTGGAAAAAACATTTACCGGATTCAATGGAACTATTAGTATTGCTATAGGTTTTGTGGATCTCATATTACATATCAATGGATATGAATGTTCCCATAACTTTTTTGTATTATTATTAGATACCTTGAATAATCAACTAATATTGGTCACACCATGCAACGAAAATACAATGTGTATATACAATGCTTTGACAACTAGGTGCATGTTACAATGGGTAGTCACATAATGTGTGTCATTTTTGCTCCCGTGGAAGATACCAAGCATCTTTTTGAGAAAGTCAGTAACAAGGTCAAGAATGAATCCAATGGTGGGACCGTGATCGAGACATAATAGCACAGATCACTATAGCTATCGGGTCTATTAACAGTCTTGAAGTTGCAGCTGCCAATCTTTCACTCCCTTTAGAACAAGTCACAACAAGTACTTTGGCACTTCAAGCCCTAGTTGCTACTCCTCTTTACCTTCAAAGATAAGCACTCAAGCATCTATACCCGTGGCTCGATTATTATAAATTGCAAGGAATAGAAGAGAGGGTTTCACAGAGCTAAGACAACATTGGTTCCTGTCAAGCTTCTAATAGCTTAATAATGATTAAGCCATAGGCAAGCCCCATAGGACTCCATTATTAAGACCATAGCTCTCCGGTATCCCCGTTAACTTCATAAAGTAGGCGTGCTTCAAGGATAAAAAATCCCTAGTCTACTTATTCTTTTGCAATTAATAACACCAACCGTTTGTAGCAAGCTTGAGGACCTCTCTTGTTGAGCAGGAAAAGAGAAACCAATAGCTCTGATACCAATGTAACACTTAATACACTAGTAACTTGTGTGTAGCGGAAAATAATGACATAGTGAGAATTTCATTAAGAACAAGTCCCTAATGAGCATAGAGAGAGTGCTTGGTTGGAGAAAGCAACATAGCAATTACACCTAGCTAGTTTGGCATAGACAAAACTTGAAAAGAGAGAGAAATAGAACAATTGATGTAACATTTAATGCACTGGTAACTTGTGTGTAGCGGAAAATAATGACATAGTGAGCATTTCATTAAGAACAAGTTCCTAATGAGCATAGAGAGAGTACTTGGTTGGAGAAATCAACATAGTAATTACACCTAGCTAGTTTGGCATAGACAAAACTTGAAAAGAGAGAGAAATAGAACAATTGACAACAGTTGAGAATCGGATTTACATGGAGCCGGTCCCCCCTCCAAAAGGCTTTTGTATTATAGCTTCTCCCATCAAGATAGACTTTTGTACAATACAATCTTTGTGTTCCTTGACAAAACTCATTGGTGCAATGAAGATGGAAGCTTCATGCACCAAATTATGCTTAAAAAACACACATAATGGAACTAGCCTGAGTCCCAAGACCTCACACACCTTCGAAGATGGTGAGAGCTAGCAGGGAATGAGGAAAGATGAAGAGGAAGAAGATGTATCTTACAAGAAAGAAGTATTCTCCTCACATAATCACTCTTAGAGCATAGCTTAGCTTAGTAATTAGCATGGTAGAGGAGATGAGCATGCCATTGAAGCTTGGCTCTTGGTTGGATTTGCACTTCATAGCCAAGAGTTGTTGGTGTAGGCCTCTACTTCTCAATGCTTGGAGAAGGAGATGGAGTTCTTCTTCCACACATGAGTTGTGTGTGTGTGTGTGTGTGTGTAATTGTATTAGTAAAAAATGCAGCCCTCTCTCTCTTCTTGGTCGACCCCTCTTGGGATTTACTCATTCTGGCCTCCCATTGGCTCCTGCAAGGCTTAGCCAATAACAATTAAGAGGTAAATTTAATATTCTTGTGACAAGTGTCCCCCTTTCCCCTTTTGTGAGAGCTTTAGGTAATTAAAATAATTTATTAAACTCTCATTGAACCTTTTAGTCTTCTGGCCAATAGGAATCCAGCAAGCCATTGGGCTGCTTGATGCTCATTTGACCCCTTGGTAGACTATCCAATAGTCTCCTACGGAGCTTAATTTCTATTCGTTCTTTTATCAAGCAATTTTAAATTGATTAGACTAATTTTACTCTAGCCTAATTCTCGTTGGTCCACCGCTTTGGCCATCCAATAGGATCTGAGGGAAGATTGGGGGGAACTGGGCTAAGAGCCTGCCATGTGTCCTTTATTCCCTTTGTGAACAAGGGGAAAGCTTTGGAGCGTGTGGGTGTGTTTCTCTCTCCTCCCCTATTCTTAGGGCTGGCCCCGGGGGATTCACCATGGAAAACTTACCGCACCACGTAAGTGCAGGGGAGGGGGGTTTTTTTACAAGTTACATAAGCGTATAAGTTAGGGCTAGACCCCTAGTAATTTATCTTCAAAATAAGGGAGGGGGGTGTTATATTTATGGGGAGAGGGGGAACTTGACCCAGGTTGATTACTTGTAACGACGACTGGTCATCAATGTGCACTAGAAATTGGATGAATTTAGGGGAAGTTTTTTATCAGGTCACAAATCAAATTTTGCATCAAGTCGATCATAGATAAGGACTGATTTGGAGCAGGTCAAGGGTTGATTTAAGCTAGCTTTGGATGGGTAGAATTAGACGAGTAGCCACAAGAGTGCAGGTTGATCGGGCACATAGTTTGAAAGTATAACTAAGACACATTGAGGGTACATCTAGTTATCAACAGAATTGGTCCTTAGTACATTGCCAGTCACTATGCTACACACTCTTTGACTAGTTTTACTCAGTTAAATCATGTGAGACCTAAATTTTATATGTAAGATAAGGGTATGATAGTTTTATTCTGTCATGCGATACGGGAGAGCGAAATACATTGATAATAAACAAAGAATATACATAGTACGCAGAGTAAACAAATGGGAATAAAGAGTCTGTATGGATACAAAGTAATCATTACAAGAAGAGCATAGCTCGTTTCATAACCTCCCGACCACCCCCGAGCTATCTCAATCACACTCTCACTCTCACTCTCAATCTAAATCTTGTGCATAATCTCAATCTTAATCACACTCTCACTCTCAATCTCAATCACTACAAGAGGCTATTCATATTAGCGACGCTCACACAGCGACGCTAAAAAAAAAAAATCTCGGCGTCGCTATGAGCGTCGCAAATTTACAAGTAAATTTGCGACGCTCATAGCGACGCCGACTGGGCTAAAAAAATAACAGAGAGCGCCCAAAAACTCAGATCTCATATCTGAGTTTTTCGGCGCCCTCAAGCAAGGAGCAGGTAACGCTCTCCCTCTCTCTCTCTCTCTCTTTCTTCTCCACACACACACACACACGAGGAGAGGAAGGAGAGCCAGGTATGCTCCTTCCCTCTCCTCACTCTCATGTTCCCTTCCCCTCTTTCTCTCTCCCTCTCTCTCTCGCTCTCTCACACACATAGTGTTTTTGAGAGAGAGAGAGAGAGAGAGAGAGAGAGAGAGAGAGAGAGAGAGAGAGAGTACAAACATAAACAAAAACGCACACACACATACATAAACAAAGAATGCACACACACATTGAGAGAGGAAAAGAGAGAGAGAGCATGCATAAACAAAAAACGCACACATTGAGAGAGGAAAAGAGAGAGAGAACATGCATAAACAAAAAACGCACACATTGAGAGAGGAAAAGAGAGAGAAAACATGCATAAACAAAAAAACGCACACACATTGAGAGAGAAAGAGAGAGAAACTAATTTAACGTCGTAGGAAACTAATTAAAATTAAAAGACCTAAAGATCTAGCCGACGAGGAGTTGAACTCAAGACCTATTATTCAAGAGGGAAATGGCATAACCAATCTATCATACTTGGCATGGGTGATAGAAAGGTTATACCATTTATCTCTTTTTATTGGCACACACATCCACACACGCGCACACACACAAGAAGAGAGAGTTATAACGTCGTAGGAAACTATCCTAAAAGACGTTAAAGATTACGTTAGATGTAGACTTACGTTAAATTAGATTTAGGTTTATTTAAGTTAAATTAGATTAGATTTAGGTTTATTTTTAATTAGATTTACGTTTATTTACGTTAGATTTAGATTTACGTTATATTAGATTAGATTTAGGTCTCCATAGACTGCGATGCCTGCATGAAGCGGGTGAAGAAAGCCCTCAATGGAATATAGGGTATTGCTGCCTTCACTCATGGTGGGCTCCGTCGATCCAAAAGTACTGGTGAAATGTCTTCAGAAGATAGGGAAGAAGGTGGATCTTCATGGCGGCAAGAGTCACTACATCCCCGACACAATGACCATCTAGACAACCTCTAGTCATTCAACAACAACTTCAAAGTTAGTAACAAGAGCAAGAACGGTCTAAAGGGCCAATTGCTGTCGTCAGATGTGGATGGAGATGAGGCAACGTCACCGCCGGAAGTTAACTCTCACATCTTTAGTGATGAGAATGCCAACTCTTGCCGAGTTATGTGAAAAATTATGTGTTAAATCAATTTTAAGGTTCTTATAATCCCTGTTAGTTTAGTTCTTTGTTTTTAATATAACATAATTTACGTTAGATTTAGATTTATGTTATATTAGATTAGACTTAGGTTTATTTAGATTTATTTAGGTTTACCCACACACACACACACACACACACACACACACACACACACACACACACACACACACAGAAGAAGAGAGTTTTAACGTCGTAGGAAACTATCCCAAAAGACGTTAAAGATTAGGTTAGATGTAGACTTACGTTAAATGAGATTTAGATTTATTTTTAGTTAGATTTACGTTTACTTAGATTTACGCTTATTTACGTTAGATCGAGTCCACGCAAGAATTACTTACGGTTTAGGGTTTAGAGGTAGACGAACAGTGAAAAGATCTACTATGAAAAGATGTTAAGATGCTGTGAAGTGCTACAGCTAGAGAAGAGGCAAAGGGGTTTTGTCCACTACATGCAGTATCATGTAGACGTGGGTCTGTAGATTTCTTGTACCCACAAATATAGGTATTGACCAATAAAGACGAGATTATAACCCGGTGGTTCTGATCTCCGTGCACCTCTAGACCGAGGTGTGCGAGGATTGGACATGACTAGAGAATGTGAGGTGGAGAGAGAGAGAGAGAGAGAGAGAGAGAGAGAGAGAGAGAGAGAGAGAGAGAGAGAGAGAGATAAGACGAAGAATGCCAATAGAATATTAAATTTGTTGTCCAAGTTATAAGATTTTTATCCTCATTATAAGTAGTGACAAGGATGTGGGACCGTCCAGCCGAAACACCTATCTCTCAACGAGGGTCTTATATCCTTGTAATCAATGCAAGCATGCTGTGCGATGGACAAGACGTGTTTCTTTGCAGCACGTTCGCGAATTTGGCGAGTTCAATCCATCTATTATAGATCGAGTTGTTGCCAATTATACCTGGTCGGACTCTGACGCTGGCCAACAAGCAGCAATCTTGCAACCCAATAGACGTGTTCGCAGGCGCTTTGGTCAAGCAGCATATGTGAGGCCACAAGATGTAGCCTCTGACAGCTCGGGGGATGATCATGCAGAGCACATTCCCAACGAGGCGATGTTTGAGCCCGAGATTGATGAAATGATCGAGACGATCATGGATTCAGAAAGGCTTATCTATGATGATATGAAAAGTGAAGCCGATACGCCATTGTATAATGGAGCACGTATGTCTAGATTGAAAGCACTCCTGGTTCTTCTCAACATGCAGACAAAGTTTGGATGGAGTGACACTAGCGTCACAGCGCTTTTCAGGTGATCTATTACAATTAGTTTACTTTAATAAAACTCTAAATGTATAATGATCTGATAGATTTTTACACGACTGTATCGTATTTTTATGTTGTGTAGATTGCTTAAAGAGCACATACTACCAGCTGACAATGTGATGCCAGATTCCCGAGATGAAGCAAGAAAGATTTTGCGAAACTTGGGGATGGATTACAATTCTATCCACGCTTGTCCTAATGACTGCATTCTTTTCAGAGGGGAATACATAGACATGGAGAAGTGTCCGAAATGTGATTCCGAAAGATATCGAGTAGATCTCCACGGGACAAAAATTCCACAAAAGGTTTTGCGACATTTTTCTCTGCTTCCTCGCATCAAGCATTTCTTCGAATGTAAGTCCATGGCCGCCCTAGCATCATGGCATGAGGAGAATAAATCTTCGGATGGTGTGCTACGAATTCCTGCAGATTGCGCAGCCTGGAAACATATAGATGGAACATGGTCGGATTTTTCCAGGGAAGCTCGAAATTTGCGCTTAGGCCTGGCTATGGATGGCGTAAATCCATTTGGTCAAAGATCAACATCTTACAGTGTATGGCCCGTTGTCATCGTCAACTACAACATTCCCCCGTGGTTGACTACGAAGAAGGGGCACCTATGGCTAAGCTTGATTGTGCCAGGGCGATATAAAGTGGGGAATATGGATGTGTATCTTCGTCCACTATTGGAAGAGCTACAACAATTGTGGATTGGCATAGAGGTGGTGGATATGAGCCGACACACAGGACGACGGAATGCTTTGATCAGAGGCATTCTAATGTGGACCATGCATGACTATCCCGGGCTAACAAAATGCTCAGGTGATCTATTGACACTCCTCACTCAGACACTGTAAATCTTGTTTTTTCCCATAGTTGATCTATTATCATGTGTATACATGCAAGGCTTCAAACAAGCGGATACAGAGCATGTGTCACATGTGGACTTAGAATGAATGCACGTAGGGCGCCCTCACTGAAGAAGCAAATCTACGAAGGTCATCAAGCGTATCTTCCAGAGAATCATGTGTTACGCGATGGCTTTTTGGGAAGAGAGCCACCAAGGATGTCTGCACAAGCATGGTTAGAGCAGAAGGAGATGTGCGATGACGGATTGCCTCCAGGGATGAAGAGACTATCTCTATGGTACGAGTTACCATACTGGCCCTGACTCATGAACAATCACTTGCTCGATCCAATGCACATATTCAAGAATGTGGGTAATCTACTATGGGACCATCTGACCGGTAAGAAAGATACTTTGGGAGCCAGAGTTGACCTTAGAAATGTGGATCGTATGGAGCAATATTGGCCGCAAACAGCATCTGATGGATCGATAAAACTCCCTAAAGCACCATGGATTTTCACAGGAGCCCAAGAACGCAAAGTAAAAGAGACCATTCAATCTTTGCGGACCCCCACTGGCGTAATGCACTCGCTCCGAACGTGTTTTACTAAAGAAGGAAAGCTTACCGGTTTGAAGTCACACGATTGGCATAAAATGTGTCAGGTACGTTCATAGTGGACTTTAATATCATTGCATAAAATGTGGACTTTAATATCATTGCTGCACATACTTTACAGTTTATTTTACCGGTTGCCATTGAGGGATGTTTGTCTCTCGACATCCGTAACACAATCTACAAACTTGCAAAGCTGGTGCAATGGATCTCACAAAAGGATATCAACGTAGACTCCATACCATTCGCCAAACTAAATGCTGCGGAGCTTGTGTGCATGTTTGAGAAACATTTTCCTACTACCATGCTAACCATTTAGGTGCATCTTCTTGTTCACATAGTTGATGAGGTGGAAATAGCTGGCACAGTTCATTCCAGATGGATGTTCTTCTTAGAACGTTTCATGAAAACGCTTAAGGGATATGTGCGTCAAAAGGCACGTCCGGAGGGTAGCATGGCAGAAGGTTGGTTGGTATCAGAGTCCCTAGTGTACATTGGAGAGTGGCTAGACGGATTTGATAAATCCCGGGACACGCTATGGCGAACCATAGATGATGAGCGCATATCTGGGATTGTCATGTGCAATCTTGGTGTTGAGAAGAAGATGACGGAAGATCTAGAGGCTAAAATCAACCGATTTTGCATGCTTCACAATCCAGTGATGCAAAAGTGGATTTCACAATATGAGGATGCAAAGCAAGAGCGACAAAGGGCACGAATCGAGTGGAGACGGGGAAGACGACCACCGATGCACTATCCAGCGGTTCTGGAGAGCCTACCAACCTTCATGAGCTTAAGATGGTTGCACAACCAATTGAAAAGCGCACAACAATGCGGTGACGAAGTGACTGAAGAAGAGTGGGAGTACTCTCGGGGTTGCGCGACCAAGGTAAGTTTGCAATGTACGACTAGCTAGTGAATTTATTTCTAAACGTTTGAACGGCCACTCATAATCTTTGTTCGTTGTAGTATAAGTCATACACAACAGCATGGTGTAAAGGTCGACATTTTAGGGTGGAACCAATCGACAAAAAGCGTTTTACTCAAGATTGTGGAATCATGGCAAAATTTGAACAGTCTAGTCGACGACGTTCCTCTGATGCAGATCCTGTGGTAGCGGAACTCACTTACTTCGGCACGCTGCAAGAGATTTTGAGGATCGATTACAGAGGATTTTTTGTCGACTTGTTCGACGTGCAATGGTTCAAGATAATCATGGAGGGTCGCAACGCTACTGTGCGTAGAGGAGAGTCTGGTTTTCTTGAGGTGGATTCTACTAAGAAATGGACTGACCTAAGAGACACTTTCGTACTACCCGAGCATTGTGAACAAGTAAGTATATAAATAGTTAACATCCCCCTTTTACAAGTTATGTGCTTGAAAGCACTCATGTAAGTTATGTGGCTCTGGCAGGTAATATTTCATCCTACAAAGTCTACATCAAACTGGTGGTACGTCATAGAGGTAGCCCCTCGTAGTGCAAGGACGTATGAAGGCTACCATGTGCCAATCACAACGACATCAATGGAGGAGATCAGAGAAGATGCTCAATCAGAAGCCGCTGCGGTGGTGCCAGACGAGCATCAAGATGCTACTACTCTATATGGGGTGCATGCAGAGGAGCTACAAAATGAAACAGAGGATATGTGTTTAAACGGAGAGCTCTATATAGATATAGGAAGTTATGCTGAGTTATGCGAGGATGAGAGAGAGATCTCTTAAAGCCACAAATATTGTACTTGAACAATTTTGCTCCGTGTTGTAAAAGCTCTGGCTCTCTAAGTACCTTCCATGGTGTATAACGCTCTTTTCTACTCGCGCTCACATCTTTTGATTGAAAATTCTGAGTTTTCGACTTGCCTCTTCTATCACTCGATTCATTGCGTCATTGTATTTATATGCGTCATTACGTCATTGTATTTAATGGTCTTTGCGTCATTGTCTACTCTATTCATTCAATATTAAGTTTAAATATTCGTGTGTTTAATGCAGGTATGGATGATGAGGAGTTTCTTTCTTCTTTGTCACCGCAGCAGAGACAGTGGTACGTGGAGCGTCATCGCTCTGGCGCATCATCGCGCGTTCCTACACCATCCGCATCTCCCTCTCTTTCGGAGCATTCGGCGCGCTCCGAAGCTTCGGCGTCGACGAGACGAGCTTCACACTCGTCTAGACACCGGCGCTCTAGTGGTGGCGGTGGCGATTGTTGTGGGGATTCCACCACCGATGCCTCCACACCGCCTCGTGTTCGACGAGGCTCTTTACCCTCCCCTTCTTTGCCCGCCCCCCACACCACCACAGCATCGCCATCTACGCCAGGTTTTGCACGGCTGACTGTTCCTAGAAGCTACACACCTCTACCTACTCCGCCAGGAGCCACCCCACTCGACACTCCTCGCTTCGGGGCCCAGACGCCGGTGGAGACACCTGACGTCCGTACCCCCATCGACACGCCGCTAGAGACCCCTGCCGGGACACCCAGGTTCACGCGTCACCGGCCAGAGGGCTTGCCTTACTCCGTCGACATCAGCGGCGGCATCATCATGGATGATGACGGCAAGAAGGTGATCTCGCGCATGCGTGGTCTTTGCTCCCAGCTGTTTAGACACTACATACTAAACAAATGGAGTGAAGTACCAAGTGATTTAAAAAACAGAGTCATCAGCATACTTCATGATGAGTTTCCCGTTCCAACACGGGATCAGCGCTTCAATGAAGACCTGATGAAGATTCAAATGCGCGAATACTGCAAACACAAGCGTTCCGAAGTGCAAAAAGCAATCAAGAATGGGTGGAACAGGCCAGATTGGTTGGCCAAAGAAGATTGGAAGAATGCGAAGAAAGCAGCGCGCGAGAATCCCGACAAGTGGAAGCAACAAAAGGATGCAGCCAGAGCGCGAGTAGAGGCAGGGAGCTCGCACCACTTGGGGAGCGGTGGATGGGCATCATTTGAGGCCGATTTTGTAAGTGTTTTTGCATTGCTCTTTATGTTCGATAGTTTAGGGTTTATGAGTTTTTTAATTCTAACATAATGAAATCTTTGTATGTTTTGACAGTGGTCGATGACAGGACGTGATCCCACACCGTACGAGCGCGAGTACGCAGGCAGGAAGGGCTTAAACGCCCTGATGGACATTCTCAGTTCTCGCGACGGCATGGTTAGTATTAGGGTTTACTCTTTTTTATTTTTTGTATTGTTTTATAAATGTTGTTATATGTTTATACTTACTGAAAGCTGTCTTATTGTCTTTTTTTGCAAAATCCGACAGATACGCCGCTTGGACGCGATGAGACGTCTGACTAGACGACGTCAGTTTAGCCGTAGCTAGATAGCATTAGTTTAGGGTTTCTCATAGCTTATGTATCATGAGACGGATTTTATACGTCTTTTTGAACCATGTATATTATTATATTTGTCACCGCAGTTCATTTTGCCAATCAATTCTTTATGCCTATGATGTTGTACAATTGTCATTATTACATTTGCCAATCAATTCATTTTGCCTATGATGTGTACAATTGTCAATTTTACGCTTGTCAATTTTGCAAACAATGCGTCTTGTGGGTGACTATTTTGGGTCTATTATCTACCCTTGCACTTTTTTTAAAAAGTGAATCAAGTACAATATGGTTGATGGGTGGCAGGGCATTCAATGCCCTGTCACCAAATATTTTTTCTCTCGGGTGTCGCTATAACCGTCGCTATTTATGGCTCTGTAGCATCGCTATGAGCGTCGCTATAGACTTTTGTGTAAACGTCGCTATAACCGTCGCTATGACCGTCGCTATATAGCGACGGTTATAGCGATGCATATAGCGACGCATATAGTGACGCTCTCGTAGCGACGCTTTTAGCGACGCCGGGGGTTATAAAAACCCAGTGTATTTCCGTCGCTAACAACGTCACAAGAGCACACAACCTCTTGTAGTGAATCACAATCACACTCTCAATCTCAATCTCAATCTCTTGATGGTGAGGCGGTCCGGGCCGGCAACAAGAAGAGCGTCCTCTAAACACCCTTCAAGGCTCCCGTGCTGCTCAATTGGGGCTGGGGCAAGCACAATCAGAGACAACAACAACCCACAGTCAGAAACGAAACAAGAAAAGGAGCACCACCTAGTTGTAGATGCGAACTAGGACGCACGTGATATCTCCTTGTACTCAAACGCACAAAGAGAGGGGAATGCAAGATAGCCACACACACCAAACACAAACATTCACCACGCCAGAGAGAGGTAAAGAGCACAAATCAACTTGAGCAACTCAGTCTTAGCCTTAAAGACTAGATGCACACAAAGCTTGATGAGAAATAGAGAGACAACACAAAACTTGACCTTGTTGCCAATACACAAATTGTCTTAGGGTCACGGGAGCCCTCTCACCGAGCACCCTCTTACAATTTACCTTTTAGGCAAACAATTCAACAAGCCCTTAAACTACCAAGCATGAAATGGCACAACAAACTTCAAGGACAATATACCTTCAACCACCTCATGAGCCAACTTATCAAGTCAATTTGGAGAGAAGAGTCCTAGTTGCAGCATATAATTGCACCCAAAACTATGAATCTTATTTATGGACAAGAGTAGGCTACAAGTGTGATTGCAGAGTATAGTATCACTCCACTCCTCTAGATGACATAACTAACTTCAAGCTTCTCCATGCACCTATGTGTAGTGATGGAATAGAGCACTCACAATGCACACACTCTACACAACTAGGCTTGAAGAGTGGTGTGTTATGTGTTGAGAATGGTGTGGTGTAGTGTGATCATGGGATGATTTACAAGGGAGAGAAGGGCTCTATTTATAGGTTTTAGAAGCCTCGATTAGGATTAGGCCTAATCAAGTTTATTTGAAGGAATAAAAGATTATGCATATATATATATATATATATATATATATATATATATATATATATATATATATATATATATATATATATATATATGAGGGTGGGTCTCTCTTGTCCTTTGAGTCACATGGATGTGGGCTCAAGGAAGAGAATTATTGAGGATGAAAGGAGAGAGGATTGAGTGAATAATTTGGGAGTGCCTACTCTAGTAGAGGGTGCATCTTACAATAAGGTTAGTGGTTAGTAGTTAGTAATTATCACTAAAAAATATTTACAAAATCATTCACCAAATGGTGAGATATATGATGAGAAAAGTTAGAGAAGGGATAAACTTGTAAAGCAAGGTTGAAGCTTGGAGAAGTTGACATTCACCTCTTTACAGCACCGTTAGAAGAAGCGGTTAGCATGGTGAAGTAACGTGTGTCGATGAAGCTATGTTATCTTCAAACGTTGGAAAATTCATGATAAAAGCCTTCATTTGCAGAGGTTATCCTTGGATTTTTGTTGATTTTTTGAAGTTCTTTACAAAGCTGAAGAGAGTGTGGTAATATGGACATATATGTAAAGAGAAAGGGGGACACATAGGGTGTAGAAATGGAGGATGAAGGCTATTGAGGTGTGAGAGATGTGGCAATGGTGAAGAGGGTGAATTAGGACATGGGAGTTGCAGGTTTGGGAGTGGGAAGGAGAGGGAGGAGTGTGTGTGAAAGAGGAAAATGATAAAGTGGAAGAGGGAGTGTGGCTGCATAGCATGGGCAAACTGGGATTCACCAATAAAATCATAGCTCACAGCTCATGGCTCAAAAAAAATATGAAAAAATTTGAGGTGAAAGTTCAGCTCACGAGCTACAACTTTTGTTTGTACCACCTTTTCAAATTCGGGGAGCATGTGATCTTTAAAAATTCAGCAAAACCGACTGTTTTTTCCACTGCACAAGGTCCTTGTGAGGTCTTTCTTTGAATGATTCTTTTGAATACCTCCAAGAGTGAGCTCCCCATGGTGCATGCATGCATTCCACATACCCTTGACCTTATTTGGTAGGTCTAAAATTGAAGATATTGTTGAGATCATGATATAAATGAATAGTATAACTAAGAAAATCAAATATTGAGGGGTCTAAAAAAATATGTACATGTCAAATATAAATAATATAGGTGGAAAAAATATAAAGGGGTCAAAATAAATCTCTCTCATTATAAGTCTACCATAAAAAGATGAATATTTTTGGTGTTCTAATTTATGAGAGTAAAAGAGAATAGATGTAGGAAGGAAAAATCACAATAGTGAAAAAACATAAATAAAACTAGTTTTTTTGGATTTTTGTTGGGATGGAGTTACACCAAAAATAAGAGAAGCTTGCATGAAATTATTTTTATATGGAATAAAGAGTATGCAAAATGGTAAGAAAAAATATGGTAATGGTGAGTCATGTACATAGCATAAATAACACACACCTAAGTATAAATATTTAAATAAATACCAAATAATTATGAAAAATCATTTTATTTAGCCCCTATATACAATAAAATATTTACACACAAATGGGCCATAAGATACTTATATTTTTTTATTTTATTATTTTTTTGGCTCAACTAGCCCAGTGACTAGCTAATTGAGGGTTTTTAAAAAAATATGGAGAAAGTCCCTAACTCACACACGCCTATGTACAGTGAAATGGTAGGGATAACCAAAATGTTTGAGTGATTTGATAGGGTGAGGTAGCTTACTATGGCAATTATGGAAAGCCGAAAAACGGCTATCAATGGCAACAACGATCATAATCGAAATCTCAACACGATCACAATCCCAATATCATGACACCCTGCATCGTCTACAAAATAGCTAAAAGAACATACTCGTGCAACAAATCAACATGGTAATCAAATTCAAAACATCATTTTGTACCATCATAAAAGAGTATAATCACTTCTTGATTGGATCAAACAAAAAGATATTACCTGTACTGATAATTGTTTGTAAGCTAACCACTGG
>NC_140931.1:56043468-56079853 GCF_014529385.1 Adiantum capillus-veneris
ATTGATCTCTTTTAAGAAAACAAATTCACTTTTTCTTTTATTGATGTAAAAATTATTGTCTCTCGAAACTTGAAATATACTGAAGATGCTCTTTATGTTCCTCAATAGTCTTTGATTAGATGAACATAATGTCGTTGAAGAACACTCCCGAGAAAGCTTGATGAGATCTGAAGAGCCTTTCCTCATTTGAGTAAGGTAGATGGTGCATTGGTCAGTCCAAAAAAGGTAGTACTAAGAATTTCATAACACTAGGCCAATACTTGTTCAAAAGGTCGTCTTATGAATATCTTCAGGCACTATCCTTATTTGGTGATAACCACTTTCAAGATCTATTCTACCAAAGTAGGTAGACTACTTTATAACTTATTGCATAGATCTTCTATCCTAGGAACATGAAATCTATTCTTTATATGTTATTTGACTAAGTGCTCCATAGTCCACCCACATTCAATAAGTACCATCTTTTTTTTGTACTAGCAGAACAAGTGTAAACAAAATGGAGATGAACTAGGCCTTCCCATCCCTTTTTCCACAAGCTTGTTCACTTGCCTCATAATCTCCTTTTGATGAGATGATGCGACTTGATAAGAAAGGCTTATTAGGAAGTGAGCTACCAGGTAGAAGTTCTATGAAATGATTATCTTGTTCCCTTTTGGAGGGGTTAGCTCCTTGAAATGTCATCCATAAACACATCTGAAACTCATTTAGGAAACTAGAAATTTCTTTTATTCCTCTTTTTTTATTTTTTAACTTCATTTAGGAACACATTCATCTTCCTTAGACTCCTTGACAAAAACCATGAGTCTGTACAATAGGTATAGTGTTTTCCTACACTATTGACATCAAGTGCAACATCCTTGCCTCAATAGGAAAAGAGGACTTTCTCTCTATAAACTTCATAGTGGCAGTCATACGATCAAACCATGGTGCCCCTAAAATACGATCTCTATAAACTTCATAGTGGCAGTCATACGATCAAACCATGGTGCCCCTAAAATAAAATCTTCATGCTTGAGTGGGAGAGGAATAAATCTTTCTTGTTGGACATAGCATTGCACATGGAGCCTTAGCTTCCCAATCAATGGAGTGACTGAGACCTCTTGCCCTTTGAAAACTCCATCTTCTTATACCACATCTCCCATCTCAAAGTCATAAATTCCTAAACAAGCTCAACAAAAATGAATTTGTGAATAGATCCAGGGTCAAACAATATGAAAGCATCATACTCTCTTACTTTTCTTCACGCACATGGGAGTGGTGCTCCATTGCAATGGCCCTCCTCTTTTAGAGCTTCCACCATGGTGGCTCTAGGAGAGTCATTACTTTCACTACTCTTGGGACATGCATGAGAAACATGACCTTTCTCTCCACACTTGAAACACTTGTTATCCTTATGATAATGTTAAACTTCTTTAGGAATTATTATTTTTAAACCTTTGCAGCCTTTTTATTTTGTCCTTTATTTTGTTTCCTTTGTTGTTTGTTGTTAGCCTGGGAGAATCTTGTGTCACATTGTTCTTTCCCTTTGGCTTAGTTGAATCCTTGGCTTCCATTGGCTTGGATCTCTTGTTGGTCCCTTGTTGGAAATGAATCCTTGAAGTGACCATACTATGATGTATGACCTCCGTAATGGTTTTAGGTATTTATGAGTTGACATACTCATTGATCTCCTTAGATAGGCCATCACAAAATAGTCTATTTGTAGACAATGGGTTTGAGATCTAACTTTCAAAACTTATCCACATACTTTTGGATAAACTCATACGAGGCCATCTTCAAACTTTCCATTCTATGAGGACTTTGTCTTTGGCACCACTTGGAAGAAATTGCTTTGTTTTTGGCATCATTTGAAGGATTTCTTTGTAATTGCGATCCTCAAAGCTTTCTAAGGCTTTGGTTGCTTCACCTTGAATACATAGGCTTGCCCACTATTGACAAGATGACTTTCGGAAATGCATACAAACATTTTGGATCTTTGAAGATTCCAAGAAATCTTCATCTCCAAAAGCTATGTGAAATTGTTGAATAAACCCGAGTACTTTGTCAGTTTCTCCAACGGTTCCATCATAGGTAAGAAAGATGATCTTCTTTCCTCCCTCTTTGATTTTTTTCAACTTACATGACCTATTCCATGCTGTTAGATCCTCCGTTTATCCCTTCTCTTCTCTCTTGGGTGGCAAGTCACTGTCCTCCATGTCAGAAGATGGTGATGATGTTGAAGACAAAGTTGAGGAAGAAGACGAAGATGATGACCACTTTATTTTCTTCCTCTTGCTTGGATTCCTTTCTCCATTCTTTGAATGGGAGGGAGTGATTGATGACTTCCTCTTCTTTTTGGGAGAGTAGGTGACCATCATGCTCACCGTCTTCTTGGGGTAGAATCACTTTCAGAGGTAGGTAGAGTGTCGCTTTCATATGTCTCCCTTGAAAGTTCATGACCCACTTCTTCTTCTCGAACAATTTTCCTTGGAGGTCCTTCTAGTATATCCTCTTCATTACCTAATGAGATTCCTCTTTTGGAGTTCTCACTTGGAGGCCTCACAAGAATTCTCTCTTCTTGGGCACTTGGGGGAACTTGAGCTTGAAGGTATTGAATTTGGCTTTGAACCACTACTTGCAAAATAGGGTTTCACATTGCTTCTTGTAACTTGTCAACAACAAGGTAATTGATGACTCTACAACCATCATCATATGCTATACCATGATCAAATCTAATTTGTCAACATTAACTACATTGTTTTGATTATATTGGGTCATGATTAACTTTTCTTCTATGTGTATGCTAACTCTTTCCTTGGCACTTCCAAAACTTTGTCTATCACTCCTCTTGTCCCTTGAAAATCGGCACTCGAGTAACTACACCTGTGGTTTAAAATATTGCTGATTGTTAAGAATAGTGGAGTGGGTTTAACAGTCTAAGTTGCATTATATGTTAAATGTTAAACGTGTTATACGTGTTTAATGCACATATAATACGTTAGGGGTACAAAACAGTCGTATTATATGATGACACGTCACTGAATTCGGCTTTGCATATTATTTCTTTGTACTTTGATTGAAGAAAATCTTCGATCAAAGTATTCAGTATATATATGCAACCAAAGGAGCTCAATTTTCTTCGATCAAAGTATTCAGTATATATATGCAACCAACGGAGCTCTTTCAGAAACGTTTCACACAACCAAACATTGAGCTACTTGATAAAAATAGAAATCTTCTCTCTAAAAGATAAAATAATTATAAAATTATAGAAAAAATATTTAGCTAAAATTAATTTAAATTTAAATTTTATGATTTTTTGTTTTTTATTTTTATTTTTTGAATTGAATAGTTTTGAATGAAAATAAAAATTAGAACTTGCTCTTTCTGTGTTGGAGTTTTTCACACTTAAAGAGAAGAAAATTAGGTCGGGAACCATCTATCATTGTGTTGGTGTATATCCTCACACTTGAATATGGGTGCGTATTGTAAATAGTGATTATTTACTTTTGTTAGAGTAAAATTGTTTACTTGCATTGGAGATAATCAGTTGTTTCACTTAGATTAAGGTTTATGAATTAAGAATTTCTCTAGGTCTTTACGTTGAAGTGATATACTCACATGGTAGAATGTTGACAAAGTTTTTAATTGAGGCTTTTTTATCGTACTTGATGCTTATCTTGTGAGGTTAGAAATGCTTCAACTACGTTAATGTTATCACCTTGTTGTGTTAGAGTAGCTGCTCACACTTTCGGGTATATTTTCAATTAAAGTTTTTTTATCATACTTAATGTTTATCTTGTACCACTAGAGGTGCTTCTATGACAATGATGTTATCACCCTGTTTTTTAGAGTAGTTGCTCATACTATCATAATAATCAATATCTAATTCTCCTAAATAATTTTCTCATGTTAAACTAATCATTTAATATGGGGAAGTGCCAGGAGAGAAAAAGCTAGAATATTGGTTAAGTTAGCAGACCGGCCACAGTAGGGATCCAAAGGAGGGAAAATAGGGATTCAAAGGGGGGGCCATATGCAAAAGAACTATGTGCACCAATGGGCTTAAAAGACCCCAAGGTTCAGACCATTAAGACTTCCAAAATGCTAATGTTCCAAATTCAAAGGTTGTGTCCAAAGGTCAAACATTAGTGAAATTGGATGCTTTGTGTGTGCCCCAAAAGTCTTCATCCATCCTTCAAAGGAGGGGGCGAGCCTTGCAAGTAGGGGATGAGAGACAAACTCACACACACACACACACACACACACACACACACACACACACACACACACACACATACACACACACACAAGCTCCCTTACACAAAGGGAATGAGGGACACATGTCAGCTCCCTAGCCCAGATGCCCACAAGGTGTACCCAAATCCTATTGGATGGCCTTGGAGGTGGACCATGAGAATTAGGCTAGAGTAAATCTAGTTAAATTAATTTAAAAACACTTAATAAAAAATCAATAATAATTAAGCTCTCCCAAGGGGTCCAATGAGCATTCAACAGTCCAATGAGCATTCAACAGTCCAATGGCTTGTCTGATTCCTATTGGTCAGGAGGCAAAGGGATCCAATGAGAGTTTAGTTGCATTTATTAATTACCTAAAGCTCTCACAAAAGGGGAAAGGGGGACACATGTCAGAAGGCTATCACTTATGCTGCTTAATTTACCATTGGCTAAGCCTGGGGAGGTCCAATAGGAAGCTAGCAAGAGCAAATAGAAAGAGGGGTCAACCAAGAGAGAGAGGGGGCTGATTTTTCAAAGGCATTATCACCTACACACTCACACTAGCTCATATGTGGAGTAAGAAGACTCTCTCTCCTTCTCAAGCTTTAATGGAAAGCTTATCACCTACTCCAAGCTTCTGAGAAGGAAGGCCTACACCAACAACTCTTGGCTTTGTGATGCAAATCCAACCAAGAGCCAAGCTTCAATGCATGCTCATCTCCTCTACCATGCTAATTACTAAGCTAATCTATGCTAATATGAGTGATTATGTGAGGAGATGTACATATTTCTCGTAAGGATACTCCTTCTTCCTCTCAATCTACTCTCATACCCCGCTAGCTCTCACCATCTTTGAAGGTGTGTGAGGTCTTATGTCTGAGACCATGAGGGAATTGATGTTGTGTTTGATAAGTGTTTTGCTTAGTGCATGAAGTTTCCATCTTCATTGCACTAGCTAGTATTGAAGGAACACAAATAATTGTATTGTAAAATGTCTCTCTTGATAATACAAAGCCTTTTGCAGGGGGGGACCGGCTCTTTTGAAGTATTGTTCATGCTATCTAACTAGGTGTTATACTTTTTGTTGCTCTCTCCACCCACCAAGCACTCTTGTAATTCTTATTAGGAATATATATTCTAATGAAATGCTCACTATGTTCATGCTATTTCCGCTACACACAAGTTACTAGGCTATTAAATGTTACATTGGTATCAGAGCACAAGGTTTCTCTTTTCTTTCTCAAGAAGGGAGGTCCTCATGCTAGCTATAAGTGGTTGGTAATATTAATTGCATGTGAGTAAGTGGAATAGGGATTTTTTAGCCTTGCAATGTTCCTGCCTTTGTGCAGTTAACGGGGCATCACCGTCGAGAACTATGGTCTTAATAGTGGAGCCCTACGGGGCTTGCCTATGGCTTAACCACTATTGATATTAGAAGCTTGACAAGAGCCGGTGTTGTTTTGGTGTTGAACGACCCTCTCTTCTATTCCTTGAAATTAATCGTATTCGAGCCACGGGTACAATAGCTTGAGTGCTTTTTCTAAATGGGTAAAGAGGAGTAGCAACTAGGGCTTGAAGTGCCAAAGTACACCTAAAAATTTTACACCTAAAAGCTATTAGAATGGTTGTTAATAGTAAAGAGAGTGAAATTAATGTTGATAACTTTGATTTTGCCAATGAGCAAGCTACTAATGATGCCCAATGCTTGTTAACTATCTTGTTTCTAGGCTTCAACAAGCCATGGGCAATCCATCCCTCCAAAGTGAAGTGCAACGGTAGCTTCATGCTCATGGGATTCTCTTGGGATTCTCCAAGCTCCCCACCATGACGAGAGAGCACCTAGGAAGCCTCCTTGTGAGACTTCAAAAGAGGTCTCTCTCCGATTCAGGAAGAAGAAGAGGATCCCTAGGAAGGGCTTAGAAATTTTTCCTTGATAACGCATCTCCTTCTCAAAGGAGACTTCAAGAGTCTCCACCAAAGGAACGAGAAAGAAGTGAGTCTCCCACCAGCTCGATGGAGATGGCTCCACAAAGACGGCGGGCTAAACACTCTCCATCACCTCCAAAACAGAGAAGACCATCGCATACTTCTCCACACCATACTTCAAAGAGGGATGACAAAAATCAAGAGAAGAAAAAGGCGAGAAAGAGGACACCCTCTTATCCATCTTCTTCATCCTCTTCCTCTTATGAAAGTGATGGTGAAGAGAAAGAAGATCAAGGAAAGAAAAAGGCAAGAAAGAGGTCACCCTCTTCTCCATCTTCCTCAAATTCTTCATCTTCTGAAGAAAGTGATGGTGCAACCTTTGAACCATCAAAAAGAAGAGTCCATAGGAAATCCTATGCCGCATGGAAGAGGTCGTCCAAGCTCAAGAAATTCAAAGAGGGAGAAAAGAGCATCTCTTTCCTTAGCTATGATGACACTTTTGCTGCCTACGGACAAAGTGTTGGCCTTTATCCAACAATTTGATGTGGCGTTCAGAGATGAGCGTGCTATATCAAAATTTGGAGGACCAAAGAATGTGATAGCCATCATCATTGACAATGCTACAAATTACAAAGGTGCAGGTCTTGCAATTCAAGAAAAGTATTCGAAATTAACATGGGTACCATGTTAATGCGGTGCACATACTATCAATCTGCTTCTAAAAGACATTGAAAAACTTGACAAAATAAATATTACTTTGTTGGAAGCAAACACAATAGTAAAGTTCATTAGAGAGTATCAATTTTGTCATAATAACTAATATCTAATTCTCCTAAATGTTAAACTGATCATTTAGTATGGGGAAGTACCAGGGGAGAAAAAGTTAGAATATTGGTTAAGCTGACAGACCAGCCACAATAGGGATCCAAAGGAGGGAAAATAGGGATCCAAAGGGGGGTCCATCTGCAAAAGAGCAATGTGCAACAATGGGCTTTCAAGACCCTAAGGTTCAACCCATTAAGACTTCCAAAATGCTAAGGTTCCAAAATTCAAAGGTTGTGTTCAATGATCAAGCTTAGCGAAATTGGATGTTTTGTGAGTGTGCCAAAAAGCCTTTAAGACTCCTACATAGGAGGGGGCGAGCCCTGTAAGTAGGGGATGAGAGAGAAACACACACACACACACACACACACACACACAAAACTACTTGTGTCTATTCCCTTACTTCGCCACTTTGATTAGAATGAAAAAGCCTGATTTTTTATAAATAAAACCCCTTCCTTTCTTCCCCTACATATCAAGTAAACCATCCATTACATGATCGCACAAACAACTATCACAGTAATAACAGGTGTTTGGACGCTCAGCCAGAGGTAAGATACGGGTTGCCAAGACACACCATACTCCATAGTATGGGGAATGCAATTAAAATACCCTCGGAGTGGCTATCCATAACCACGATACAAAAAACCTTTTGTGGTGGAAGAAACTGCGCTAGCAGATATAACCGTTTGGAAAAACCTCGCTTCATTGAATGTTCCACATAATAATATTGTGTCCCTAATCCCATGGCTTCTGCCACCATCGCCAGACAGATATTATTCTTAAAATGCTCTCGACCCCAAACAGTCACCCGCGTCACTCTATCCTTATATGTCCACCACTTAGTCTGAGTAACTGATGTTCCTAACTGCGGAAATAAATGACGTGCATAACGGTAGTGTTGTTCTCTTAGTAGACTCATTTGAGTGCTGAAGATTTGCAATGGATATAGCTAAAACCTGATCATCAGTAGAAGTCATAGCATATAACAATAGGAGATGGTGGATGTAAAAACTCTCAGAAAGCTACTCAAGGCAGTTTCTGTGCACTCACTCTTTCAAAAAAATTCCCGTCTTTTATAGACCTACATTGATACTTGTACTCAATGTTTATTGCTTTGAAATTCCCAAAATAATTTACTCCCTCACTTTATCTCACTTGGTAGTGATTGGCAAATTGGATACTCTCGTAGTTTGTCTAATTTAAATGGCTTTCTGACTATAGTCGCATGAGAAATATCGGTAGTTTGAGGTACTAATGGTCTTTCCACCCAATGTTGTGAACAGTAGTGTGTTTTGTAAATATGTCTACCGTTTAAAAGCAGGCAAGAATACCTTGCTATCTTCCAACTCTTTTAATAAAGCATATATGGCTCATAATAATGGTGTGTATGCCTTTGAAATTTTTTTGGGTTTTTATCCTCATTTACTTTAGGGTAAATTGTCCTTTGATGCTTAAAACTACGTAGTGTCTGTAAAAAACGCTGCAAAGCATTCTCTGTAGGTTACTGCCGCACGGATTATTCTGCATAAAATGAGAGTAGTAGTGAGCGAATACTGTGTGAAGTGATCCCTACGCTGACCTCTCGCATCCGGATCCTGTGCTGTGTATAATCCCTAGATAAGGGGACTTCAATGCCGATCTCGATGGATGCAATACCTGCTAAATTTGGGGCCCTTCTGCTAAGGAGTAGCATCATCACCTATAAATACCTTGAAAGGTGAGTTCTTAATGCTCACTTGGCATTGTGTTATGTAACCGATGTTGTGCGTTCAATTCTGGTTTGCAGTGGTGTCCTCATCATGCCAAAAAAAATAAGAAAGTGGTGATGGATTCTTCATCATCAAATCTACAGGTTATTTGATGTTCTCTTGAAGCTTTAAACATAGTCGTGAGCTGGACGGTTTTTGCTAATGTGTGGATGGGGATTCTAATGGTTGAAATGCAATAATTAAAAAGCCGTTTAATATGACTTTTTTTCGAGTATGTCTAGAGTTATGGGAAATATGTTTAAAACTGATATTCTTGAAGAAATTTGAGAACCTTAACTTGACTTTTGGCTGCCAGATCTTGAGATGATAAAATGATGTCTCAAATAGGTTAAATGGTATGGCCAAGAATGGGAAAAATTTTGCTAATTTTGTTTGTGCAATATATGTCTGTACATAATGGGTTGTCTATTAAATATCTTGAAACTTGAAAGCATAGATTTTTTAGGCTTATTACTTGCAGTGGGCTTATTGCCTATATTGGTTTGGTCACCAAATTTTGGACGACATAAGCTTAGCTATTTTGATTATACCCTTTACCTACTATCTTCGGACAAAAGCATAGGGGTATTATAGCTTACATGCATATTGTTTGTTGTTGAAAAATTTGAAATGGTTCTCCAGTCTTACTATGAAGACAGTCAATGAAATACTGATTGTATATTATGTACTCATTATTATGAGTGTAGGACCTTGTCACTAAACCGATGAATGTCTCAATGTTTTTGGGGCTATTTGTCTTTGGATGAGTAACTTTTTCTGGGTAGTAGACATTCCATTTAAATCTTACTGAGTTTGACTCAAGGCTTACTCATGAAAAAGATGTGGCAAAACCCTGTCTTTCTGGCTTGTACGAGTGTGGATTTTATTAAGCCATGTACTTTTGACATGGCTTATTGTACAGGTTGGCTTCATAACCTAGTCGACTGGCTAAATTTGTTTCGACTTTCTTGAAGTCCTGAAAACAATATATGATGGCAAGTTTGGCTTAAATCTATGGCATGAGAAGTAGATCGATTGGTATACTAAATGAAATTGGTGTACTTTGACTGTAGCCAATCGCTACTAGAGCTCGAGACTTAAAAATGGTGTCTATGTATAATTACTATGATTATGCCAGGCAAGATAAAATTTGTTGTGGATGTTGATGTTGTTCTTATCCATGTAAAGTGGAGTTTCTGTTTAGATGCTTGAATCTTGAAAATAATTTTTGTAGACTTATTTTTGCCTGGTTTTTTACTTACAGGATATAACTTTAATGGTTGACTGCCTGTTTACCTTAAATGAGTTGGTCACCTACTGTAGGAAGTCCTAAAACATGACTTTTTTTAACTTGACCTTTGATCTATACATGGGAGTATGGTTGCATACCTTCATAATGCTATATGGAAGAGTATAAAATGGTTTTCATTAGGAGAAATATGAACCTTGCATGGGCCTTGTAAGGAATCCTAATTTTTAGGGATTAAGGCTAATGTTTGTGGGGTTTAGGGGGCAAGGGCATTGAAGAAGGTAGTTTTGAGTAGGCTTTTCTAGCCTTTTTTTTAGACAAATGTAGGATGTGGACCTAAAAGGTTGCTTTCTCTCTCTAGCTTTTTTTAAAGTGAAGGAAGCATAGGGTGTGTCCACATCAGCAATTCCGTGGGTCAAAAAGAGTCAAAATTTGACTTTTTTTTAAAAAAAAATTTATTTGTTTTTTACTTAAAACTCCCTCCCAACATATATACATATCCAAAAATCATTTTTTGACCCATTTTTTAACCCACAAGCTTAGAAAGTCCATTTTTTCAAAAATCTTTTCCCCCAAAAAGTAATAAACATTTTGTTCTCTCATCCTCCTCCCTCCTCCCTCCTCCCTCCTCTCTCCCTCTCCCTCTCCTCTCCCTCTCTGCCCCTACCTTCCTCCTCCTCCCCAATCTCTCCCTCCCCTCCCTCCCTCCTTCTCTCCTCCCATCCTGCTCGGCCTCTCTACCCTTCCCCCTCTATCTTTTCATCATTTTCTTCCTCACGCCGACAGCTTCCATGGTGCTCGCGGACATCACCAATGGTTTGCTTCCACCACCACGTACTCCGCACACCAAAAGCATACATATTCGCTTACCCACGGCATTTGCACCGAAGACCACTAGTGAAGGTGATCAAAGGTCATCACAGGAACGTCGCACCGCTTGTGAGACCAATGTTGACATTTGGGTGGATGGCCATTTGTACCCTTACGATCCTATAAGCCGCTTCCATCCACCGTTTAATAGCCTTTCCACATTTCTTCAATTTCTTGGGAGGGGAGAAGCAGGCTTGTTAGGCTATTGCAAGCGGCTATGTATGGGTGCAGGTGCTTCTTTGCATATGTGGATGCACGAATGTCAAGCTCTTCACCTCAAGACGACGGCATTACAAGAGAGTGTTGCCCCTTCGGAGAGGGTAGTTAAAAGTCTTGAACAACAAATGCAAGAAAAGGAGTCCCACATCCAGAAGCTTACCAACACCATCACATACTTGAAAGAAACACCCCTTGGTGCAAGGGAACGCAAACGCCCGTATTCATCCATTGAAACTCTTGCACATTCCGGAGGAGCACCAAACGACGAGTTACAGCCACAAGGTGATTTGGTCTTTACTTGCATGCTACATTCTACTTCACACTATTTTCTAACATTTATGTTTATTTGTTGCTAGAAACTTCATCGAGGAGGCATGCGGTGGAACAAGCCAGGATAATCGAGTCAACCTTCTCACTAGTTGTCTCAATACCGAGGACATTATTTCTATCTTACAATCACCTGGAGGTAAGCACATTAAGGATGCAGTCACCAAGGACCTTATGCGTAAATTAAGAAATGTGGTTAATGATGATGACGTTCAACAAGCTTGTGATGAGGCTGGAATCAGCACCAAAGCCTATCAGGCTATTTTTCAACTCCTAAAGGATGCCCTCAAAGAACATGGCATTGTGGAAAACCTATTTCCCGTTCCTCACAAGGTCAAGCTCGCAAAGAAGGCCACAAACGAAGATGTGTTCTCCCGCATTGGGACATACCTACACATTGAGGACACAATGCCAACTTCCCTTTATGCTTCGTGCGCAACAAAGACAAGGGGAAAAGGTAAGAAACAATCCATAAGACCTTCGAATAAGGGCTTTCCTTACACAATGTGGAACAATATTTTCGTGGATCTTAGAAGGCTTCAAGAAGCCATGCTTAGATTTTACGAGTTACCTGAAGAAGGTGACACACTTTACTTTTTTCTTTGGTATTATTCTTTTCATAGAAGCTGAAGTTTAAGGTCTTAGCACTATTTATTTTGTAGTGCTTGGCACAAAAGTCGCTTTTGTGCTGAAACTCGATGAGTGTCAAATAGTGAAAGGCCGAAGGTTAGAAAGGCTAAGTGTCACTCTAATGAACGAGGCCCTTCTGCAAACCAAGCGAAGGGATTCAGTCGAGCCATATCCCACCCTATCTTTTAGCGTGCAATCAGAGAAAGACATTTGGTGGTTGGGTGCTATTGAGGTGCCCAAAGAGACCAATGGAGTACTTTCGTGGATTTTTGAGAGAACTCCATGGATCACAGAAGTAATACACTCCCAAATTGCAGGTCAGAAGTTGGAGATTGAGGTGTGAACATATACTGGAATTGCCATAAAAAGGTTGCATTTAAATGAATGATGCAAAACCAATCCATTGCAATAAATTTGTGCTTTTTAAGTACCCTAGGGGGTAGATTGGCCTATAAGGGGCAAAAAAATGCCTGGCCACAAGGGCGCGCAAATGGCCATCCAAAACTGATGGATGGGCCATTTGCGCGCCCTTGTGGCCATGCATTTTTTGCCCCTTATAGGCTAATCTAACCCCTAGGGTACTTAAAAATCACAAGTATACTCAAATTGACTGCAATTACATACCTGAAATAACAAAGTCAAAAAACAATTCATATCACCAATTGAAACAATTTTCAAGATTGACAAATCAGATTGAAAAGAATTTGCAATATAGAGAAAATTTCAAATATTTTTTATTCCTTCTAGCACGGTAATTTTACATCATGTATCTGAGGAGTTCAGAATTTTTTTAACCATTTCCTGGCGCCTATTTTGCGCGTAAGGCAACTCCCCAGTCAAGAGGGACTACGCTATGGCATTTGGGTCAGTTGAGCCAATGGAAGCATGTATCCCTATCTGGGCAAGCACTTTACCACGAAAGCCAGTGCCAAACGCTGTGCATACAAGGGATCTACGCACTAGGAACACTTACTTGATGCGCAGTTTGAGCAATGGTACTCAAACACAAAAACTTGCTCAAAGCTTTTAACGACCAAGTCATAAAATGGGCTCGGGGAGTAAATTCATTATGGATAATGGCCACATCGCCAGGGGGGAGTTGTCCGAGGTAATGCACAAGGGAAGCTTGAGGTCCAAATCCCGTCCGCTTGCCACCCGTCCTTGCAGCAAAATCATCAACCTCCACAACATCCTGTCATAAAACCGATGAAGGTTGAGAAAAAAAGACAACGAAGGATAAAATAGTAACATGAAAATTAGGATACAGTTTACCTCCTGCTCCTTGTCATCCTCCTCCTGTTGCCCTGTGCATCCAAGTCAATGGTCCCATGCACCACAGATACAAGCTTTGGATCATCAGATGGGAGGTTGCATAATGGCATAGGCATCCTAGCAGCCTCAACCTTGGCTTGTGTGGCTTGGAAATCTTCATCAGCCACGTGCAACTGCTCTGCTGCCAGGACCTCCGCACATACAGCTGCAATAGTGTCAGCAACAGAGTCCCCATCTGGCAAGAGCTTGCTTTCTAGGGCATCTAGCATATTGTCTAAGGGACATTTGCTGCTGTTGCATAGCACGCTCAAGCATTCATCCATGCGCAGGCCAAATGCTTTTTCCAAATCATGCAGGAACACAAACTCCTCCTTATCCACTAACACTGAGGAGAAGCGGCTAATTTCTACCTCTGGGATAGCCACATCCGTCAGTGGTAGTGGCACTGGAGTGTCACTAGGGCCAGCCGCAACTATGGATTTCTCAACCACTTCCTCAAGACCCCTAGGGTACTCGAGCTGGTGTGCTTTTCCTTCCGCTGCAGGGTTCATGGGGATAACCTGCTGCTCCTTGGTGTCCTTGATAAAGGACCCAACTTGAAGGTGTGGTAAGCGGAGCTCCTCCAAATCAGGTTCCTCGCTCACCAAGAAGATAAATGTTGCAAGCCAAGAAAGGTACTCCACCCCCAACTTGCGCTTCTTGAGCGCTGACACCCCAGGGGCTTGCTCGTCCAAGTAATGGCCTGCATTGGTTGCAATTTCTTGGAATCGTTGCAACCGCTTGGCGAATGGGCGATCACCTTTGTGTATATAGCGCAAAAGATCGCAAGGCACCCAGATCCCTGCATGTGGGGGGATAGATACAGAATATTTTATGATGTGCTCCTCCATGAACGCAGAAATCTCCTCAAATGCATCCATGTGAAGGGCAATTGTGGCGTCAAGGTCAGGGAGACGAGTAAAAAAAGGTGTGGAGGTCCAACTTCCCTTTGTATTTGGTGTCCTCGAGGAAGAGGATGAAGCGTGACAAAGGGGTGGATGTGGGTACAGATACAGAGGCTGTGGCAGCATCCATGTTTAGTGGTGGTGTGTGGATAGAGAGTGGAGGAGCTCAGGAGTTGCAAAAGTGAAAATAGTGAATGAGTTAGGTGCCCCCCTTTTATAATGTACCCTTTTTTTAAGACATTAAAAAAAAAAGGCACTTTCACCAAAAAATGATTTCTCATCCCAATGCAAAAAATTATATTCAAAGGCATGATTTGCAGAAGCAAATCATGTTGATTACAGCGGGGATCAATATGAAAATTGCAAGAGTTACAAAGTTATAAGATCAATAGCATAGTTCCATCTATCCCCCAGTCCTCCTCGACCTTCAATTTGTCTTCCATTCTCTTCCCAATCTGCAGACATTCATTACAATAAGCATCTAATGATCGACAAACCATGATGTATTGAAAATATGGTGGAAGGATTCTCACCTTGTGACCTTGTAAACAAAATTGTGCTTGTTGAAGGGCCTCAAAACCCATAATAACCAAATGTTCTCGAACATTACTGAGAGTCCAATGCTTGTTCACTTGGACTGTCTCCAAAGCATCGTTGGGCATCTTCACTGCAATGTCAAAGCTTGCAATAGCACCGTCTACACTCTGTAAGGGAGTCCACACTCCAAGCTTGCACATCAACGATCATAGTGAAATCGTATGTACAAGGAGGTGTGGGATTTCAAATAGCGCATTCCAATACCTAAAGCTCCAACCTTACAACGGTACCGGTCCCCGTTATGCATGCCCTCCACAAAACCCCAGTCCTCTTCTAAAAGCCTTCCTAATTCCTCGTAATGCGTATCTTTACATACAAGCATTGTGGTAGTCTCCACAATCCAAACTCTTTAAAAATGTGCACAAAACAATGAATAGGCAAACACCAGCTCAAGCCCACAGACCTAGAAGCTTTAGAGTATTTCAAAGAGTTTTGGACATCCATTATCATCTTTTGCTTGAAAGATGCTACCGACCACAAATCTGGGACCGGCCACTCCATACTTAATAAGGAAGTTACTTTGATGGGTTCAAGCGTTCCAAATGCTTGTGTAGAAGTAGGGACAATATAGGAGTGAGAATAGAAGAAAATCCTTCTTTGAACCAGTTTGGTTGGGCAAAGATGCGGGAACACTATTGCTCCAATATCCGCATGTATAGCATTGAATGTGCCGGAGAGACTATGTAGTGGCTGCTCCTCCACCAACGTGGATGGAAATATGACTATAAATGCATGACAAATGTTAAGTATGAATCCATAATAACATTACACTGTGATTTCACACCTAGCTTTGTATTCTCAAAACATGTACTTACAATGTGTTGGAAATCGAGGTGGTTGTTGCAAGTGCATGGTTGACATTGAGAAAACATGTTGCACAATGGCTATGGTCCCCTTGTCTTTGCGGTTCTTGAAGCCAACGAGCTTTCCTTTCCAATGAAGATCCAAGTTTGCACGATTCCGCACGATGAGGCCAATAGCAGATGGTTGCATGTATACCCAAGCACCTTTGGTGAACTCTTGTGGCACCCATTCATCATCTACACCTCTAGTGTTGTGGCATGCAAGTGCTGTGACCTCATCCTTTGGTCGCCTTTGCGAAGTAGAGTTGACCATGGTTGAGCAAAGCAAACTAGGAGGAGGAGAAGAACCTTGCTTGTTGCTACAATGTAGGTGTGATAAAGTGATATGAGAAAATGGTCAACCCTTGTGGCAATGGGAGGAGAAGGTGGACAACCTTGCTTGGTGTGGCACTAGGAGGAGAAGGTGGATAAGCCTTGCTTGGTGTGGCAATGGAAGGTGGTAGGGGAGGAGAGAGGAGCTTCCTTGCTACAGCAATGGAGATGGTGTAAAGAGAGAGAGTGTTGGAGTAGAGGATGAGTGTGATGGTTGCAACCAAGGAGGGGTTGGAAAAGGGGTTCTAGAGAGAGAAAATCCCTTTTTGCCTAATAACTATTTTTGGGGGAGCTCTGGATAGCAAAAAAAGATTTTTTAAAGTTTTTTAAAAATTTTTGAATTTTAGGGTTTTTGGATGCACGTTTTGACTTTTTGAGATCAAAAAATGCTTTTTTGACCATAAAATAGTTTTAGGGGGGTTTTCAGAAGATGAAATTTGAGTGTTGAAATTTTTGAAAAATTTCAAATTTTTGGGATTTTTCAAAACCGGATCAAAAAGGAGGGAAGTTGGAGGTTCCATATGGCCCCACCCCCCCCCCCCCCCTACCCCCCCCCACCCCACACCTTCTCACTAGGTAAGAGCCCATTTAAAAAGTGTAAGACTACTTTGTTCCCCTACATTTTTGAGGGCATAGAGTGTGTCCACCACCCTCTTCTCATTGGCTGGCCCTAATTAACCTTAATCCCAAAGGACCCCTAGAGGGTTCATATTTTTCCTAATGTTTTAGCATTCTCTGTAGTCTTTGGTTAAAATACTGACTGTAAATTTTCTACTCGTGCATTAAGATCACTTTCACTAAGTCGAGGTAGGTCTCATTGTGTGTCTTTGGCTGGGTTACTGTTTTCGGGTATTGGACCTTCCTTACAGGTCTTACGAGATTGACTCAGATCGTACTTAAATGGTTTACTCATAAAAAAGAGTCAGCATAGTTCTATTCTTTATGGCGCGTACGGACTTGGTTATTATGCTGCCTATGACCTAACCTACTGGTTTGCTTTATCTACTGGTCTATACTAGGTAATTATGGTTTTGGCTATCTGAAGCTTTAAAAACAGTACAAACTAAAACATTTGGCTATAAAGAAGAAGCTTAAAATTGATAATTGTGTTAATAAGACATATATTTTATAAAAAGTAACGCCTTTGTTCTGAGGTTGTGATTCTAGTTGTTTTTTTTGGGACTTTTTTTTATGCTAAGAGATGCCAAATCTCGAAACTAATTCACCAATTGGCTAATGTGGGATAGCCGGATTTGGGAAACTTAGTTGAAATGTTATGAGCATTTGAATAGTAGGAATCGATTAAAAAACAAAAAATAAAATGTTGTTTTACCTGCTGATGTTTATTACCAGACTATACTTGGTGAGCAAAACTTAATTGTGTGGCACTCCAGATAAGAGTGGATGCTGGTCTTGGTTTTTTTAGTTGGTACTGACTGGGCAAGCTGTTGCCTTTTAAATGACCTTCCTGGCATGCATAACTTCGGAAATGGCCGAAAGGCTAGACTACTATAAAAAAAAAGCAATTGTTTATTTGTTTGGTTTCTTGCTCTTTCATAAAAAAATGAACAAACCTGCCTTGCTGGGTAAATGTGGATGGAAATCGATGGTTATGAATATATTTTGCGACTATATGTGATACTGGCTTTTGGAAGAATATGTCGGTTATGGCATAATAAGAGATTCAGATGATGATAGGGCTTAAGGTTTGGTTTTTTTTGGAACTAAATCAATATAAATTAGCTTTGAGAGGAAGCTCACTCTCCTAGATTGTTTAGAAAAAAAAGGGGAATTCTTATTATAACTCTATTTTTTTAATTTAAAAAATTTACATATTGAAGAAACGGTTTTGTTTTTCATTGTGACATGATAACAACTGGGATGCCCAGCATCACGTGTGTACAACCACGTGCTAACGAACTGTTTTCTTGTGGCTATGGATGCAGGTGAGGGTTACCTTCTTGATAAAAACATTCTATTCTTTGTGGTAGATGACTGGGGCAGTTCGCTTACTCTTGAAGCAACCTTCCACGCCAAAGTCAGGGATGACTATTTCCCCGTTCATCTTCGCACTATTACGAGGGCATAAGGTGCAAAGTCGATGACACTCCTCGCCAGTGCCCCAACGTCCTGTCTCGCAGCGTAGAGAATGGAGCTAAGACGAATGGAGGCAATGGTGCGGATCGCACTCAACGGGATGGGCTCAAGGATGTAGGAATGGGTTTCGGTTACCTCGTTCCGAGAAGAAGAGAGATTTGTAGTTTGGGGCAACGTGTGTGGTGTAATGGCTGAAGCGAGAACCTCCGGATTTCTCCCAAGCCATGATACATTGGGCGTTGTAAGAAGGCCTCATTAACTTGGGAGTCGATCGACGCATCCTTGACCAAGTGACATGCATCCCATCTTCCAAACCATTTCTTGATATCAAGCATCCCACCCCGAACTTAGTATTTTGCTCTTGCATGTCTTTTGAAACTTTGACTTGCTTCATATGCGATTCTAGGAAGTCGATGCAAAGGCTACATTGTGTCTTACGCATGTACTCCACAACCCTTTCCATGCCCAAGACCTCAATGGAAGCGATCCGGACTCAAGAAGTAAGAGCATGTAGGGTGTTTGTGTCTTGACTTGGAGAAAGTTGGTGAGAAAACGCTTTTGGACATTCTCAAACTCTTTCCAAGTAGACTTCCCGATGCTTCCACCCCACACCTCCACTCCATAAAGAAGCACCGGTGTCACCAATGTGTCAAAGAGGTACTTTTTGAGAGCCCAACACTTGATCTCTCCTCCATTGCACATGTTCTCAAATGCATAATAAGCCCTCTTTCCGGCTTCCAAGCGACGCATTGCACAATCCTTCCATTTATGATTGGATGGAACCTCAAGGCCAAGGTACTTGAAGTGATCTACCACTTCAAGTTTCTCATTGTTGTATACAATGCATGGATTTTCGTCATTGAGGGTCTTTACAAGCATAACCTTGTTTTTGGATCCATTCACGATCAGCCCGCTATGTAGGCAAAAGCGTTCCAAGACACTCATAAGCTTTTGTGCATCTTCTAAGGTATGTGCCAAGAGCACTACATCATCGGCATAAAGCAAAAGCATGATCACCGCATTTCCAATCTTAACCTCTTCTATGCCTTCTTGCTGCATAAAATCAAGAACCATGTATTCCAATTCATCAATGAGTAGCCCAAAGAGGGTTGGGGAAAGTGGGCATCCTTGTTTGACACCAATAGTGCTTGCAAAAAATTCTGAAAATTCCATCTCCCATACGTAATCGACATATCACTTTTTGGTAGATGCGAAAGACTGCATGCATAAATTCTCTCGGCACTTGAAGGCTTTGCATACTCTCCAAAGATTTCCTCGCGGTACCATGTCAAAAGCTTTCTTGAAATCCACAAAGCAACAATACAATTTTTTCCTTTCAATCGAGACGCTTCCATAAGAACTCGAAGAGTGACAAGGTGATCAATAGTGCTATGATGCTTTCGAAAACCTGCTTGGCCAAGCGCACGTTCGTTTGCCATTCTTTTCAGCCCATTCACTTATCTTCATCTCCATGATACATCCAAATAACTTTGCCATCAAAGAACCAACCATTATAGTGCGATAGTTGTTCACATTGTTTACATCTCCTCCTTTGTGCAAAGGTTTGATCCAATTTGCACTCCAATCATGAGGCATGCCATACTGAAGTGCAAGGTTAAACATATCGCATATCCAATATCGTGTTTTCTTGCTTGTCCATTTAATCATTTCAGCCTTGACACCTTGAAGGTCACCTGCCTTGCGAGTAGCAAGTTTCTCAAGCGCGCGGCATACATCTTCAATGGTAAAGAAGGGAGACATAAATGGAAGGGAGCTACAACCCTCCATCTTATCAACATTGGGTTGCTCATAGAGGTTCTTACAATGCATATACATATCCTCAAGAGTCAAGTCACCAAAGCTCTCAACGCGCTTTCCTTTTAGATTTTGCCAAAACTTGCCACATGCATGTGCTTTCTCTTGTGCTAAAAGAAGTTGTTTTTCGACTTCCCACCTTCTCCTCTTCTTTTGAACAAGTGCTTTGTATGTGTGTGAACATTCCAAGTAAACTTCCTTGTCTTTGATTGCATCCAATCTTAGCAAGTGTTTTCGGCTTGGCTACATTCCATGTCAAACCATTTCTTCTTGGTGCTACCCTTCTTAGACCTTTTGCAAGACATGTGTTTCACCGAAAAGCATTCCTTCGCACAAGAGAAAATTACTTCTTTGAAAACTTTCCACTTGCATTCTAATGTTGGGCTCCCTTGATGCTCTATCATGCTTAACATTTGGTCCACCATATCAGCATATATAAGTGCTCGTTTGAAGTCTAGACGTAGGTACAAATGATTCACATCATGATTGGAGGCTACATGCTCGGGCCGTTTACCACACTTGAGGTCAATACATAACATCCTATGATCCGATTCCGGATTCCATTCACCAAGTGTAAAGCTTTGTATGCATTCTAGAGTGGCTTCTGAGAACAACATATAGTCAATCACGCTAGCACCATTGTGCTTTCTACATGTAAAGTCATTGGTGCCTTGCCATAGAGATACACCATTTGCAATGAGCATTCCGGTACTATTGCACATATGTAGAAGTGACTTTCCATAGTGATCCACTTCTTTTGCATCATTAGAACTTCGATTATACATGTATGAGTCATCCACTCTTCTTGATACATGCGGCATGTCGACTTGTTGTGTGTCGTGTTGTAACATATTTGTGCGAGCATTCATGTCTCCAAAAACAATGACTTCACCTTGATCCTTGTAATGAGCAATGTCTTCCTCTAGTTCAACAAAGGGCTGATCTCTATCCATATTCAAGCGAGCATAAAAGTTGGAGTCATAGTGAGGAATGTAGCAGCCGGCCACAAACATGACTTGACCATTTGGTGGGCTGATTTTCAGCCATAAGTAGCGTTTATACTTATCTTCTTTGACAATGGAAACATCTTTCAAACCTTTTTTGGTCATACATGCTACGCCTCCTTGGCCTCTTCGTTGCTTTGCATTTTTGGCCCACATCAAAGAATGTACATCGTATTTGTCAAATCCAAGAATTCGTTGCGCATCATGCTCCCATGTTTCGACAAGAAGTATCACATCGGAGTCATTGGTAAGCTCATCAATGCCAATTCCCGCATTCCATGGATACCCGTTACAATTCCAAAAGCTTATTCGCAAGCGTGAGTTGGTCTCATAGATCATGTGTCCCTATTTGTTGGGTGGACTTGCATCCTCCTCAAGTGACTTTTCTTCTTGAGATGATACCTTAACCTTCTTGCTTCTTTCCTCGTATGCTTTGCGACGTACATTTTGTTGCATAAGAGTGCGATCCTCATATACATTACAACCCGTTCCTTTGAGGTAGATCCAACCATTGTCAAGGATGATCTTTCTCTTTACCTCATCAGCCATGGTACATACAATAGGTCTTTCTCCCGAGCGAGGGACTCCTTGTTTTCCAACTCGATGTGCACCATAAGCCATGATTCCTGACATGCCAAAGTGTGTAGCAAAAAACTCTTCAATAGCAACCGCAAGAGATTGGGTGTTTCCATGCTTTCCTCCTTGATTCCACGAATGACGATGTTCTTTGAGCGTTTTTGTCGTTCTTGCAATTCTTGAGTGTCCACATTCTCTACATTCTTTGCTTGGACAACGGCTTGCGTGATAGGAGATGTAGAAACCACATTATCCTTACATATATCAGCCCATGATTTGGATGCATTTCTCATCTCACATACATCATGTCGTATTGTATCTATCGTTTCCTCTTTCAATACATGATCACTCTCAACTTTGCTCAAGCGCTCTTTCACTACATTCATGTCCACAAGAGAGCGTTTACATTCTTGAACTTCATTCTCAAGATGCATCAAGCGTGTTGTTTGCATTTCAAGAACCTTCTTGAGGTGCTCATTCTCCACAACGAGAACTCTTAAAGTACCATTCTCCATTGCAAGTGCGCGCAACTCTTCACCTTGCTTGTTGACGGTTTCTTGTAACGAGATCAAGTAAGCCATGATCATTGCTTCCGTTGTTGTAGATGATGTGGTTGGATTAGCATCCAAATTCCTTGGAGATTTTGCATCATTCTCCATGGCGAGTGTGGCTTTTCCACCCTTGCGAGTTTTGTCTGACATTGCCTTCAAGTCGGCAACAAAAACGCAAAGTTTTGACAGTTTTGACAGTTTTTTCAGTTCTGAGATGCTGTTACAGCAAAGCCTTTCATTACACAGAAAAATTCTGTTTTTACATCAATGCGTAGAGGGCTTCGTGCTCTTCGATTGAGGCTATAGATCACCTAAATCGGAATTCGGATGAGCAAGTTATGGTCAAAAGAGTGAACTGCTGCCTACTAGGTCAAAAAACGGCTGTGTGTGTGTGTGTGTGTGTGAGAGAGAGAGAGAGAGAGAGAGAGAGAGAGAGAGAGAGAGAGAGAGAGAGTGATCGAGCATTGCGACGGCGAGGTGCTTGAGCGTGGCACGGCGATAGCTCCTTCTTCTTCGCGGCGAGGAATCCTCCACGAAGGCAAGCGTAGGGCGGTGAGTGACACACCCTTGCTCTCTTGAGCTTGTTAGAGAGAGAGAGAGAGAGAGAGAGAGAGAGAGAGAGATAGGGAAAGAGAGAGAGAGAGAGAGAGAGAGAGAGAGAGAGAGAGAGAGAGAGAGAGAGAGAGAGAAATAGAGAAAGAGAGAGAGATAGGAAAGTGGAGAGCGAGATAGAGAGAGAGATAGGGAAATAGAGAGAGAGAGAGAGAGAGAGAGAGATAGGAAAATAGAGAGAGATAAAGAGATAGGAAATAGAGAGAGAGAGAGAGAGAGAGAGAAAGAGAGTGATATATATATATATATATATAATATATATATATATATAAAATATATATATATATATATAGAGAGAGAGAGAGAGAGAGGAAAATAGAGAGCGAGAGCGAGAGAAAGAGAAAGAGAGATAGCGAGAGCGAGAGCGAGAGATAGGGTGCGGAGAGAGAGAGAGAGAGAGAGAGAGAGAAGAGAGAGAGAGAGAGGAAATTAAATAGAGAGAGTGAGAGAGAAAGAGAAAGAGAGATAGCGAGAGCGAGAGAGAGAGAGAGAGAGAGAGAGAGAGAGAGAGAGAGAGAGAAATAGAGAGATAGAGAGTGATATATGATATATATATATATATATATATATATATATAGAGAGAGAGAGAGAGAGAGAGAGAGAGAGATATTAACTAGAGATAGCTACAAAGGTAGAGAGAGAGAGAGAGAGAGAGAGAGATAGTAGATAGAGAAAGTCGGTGTGAAAGAATTACGTTGGCTTACCAATTGTGAAAAGGACAGAAACTTAGAAGAAACTATGGAACTAAAAGAGGCAAAGGGGTTTTGCCCGCTACATGCATTGCCATGTACACATGGGAGTGCACGTATGTGTCTACCCATATAGGATTTGACCAATAAAGATGAGATTTTGACCCGATGGTCTTGATCTCCGTACACCTCTGGACCGAGGTGTACGGAGATCGGGCAAGACTAGAGAATGCGAGGTAGTTTTACATTGTGAGGAGTATATATTGATAGCCGTTTTCGGCTTTCCATAATTGCCATAGTAAGCTACCTCACCCTATGAAATCACTCAAACATTGTGGCTATGCCTACCATTTCACTGAACATAGGCGTGTGTGAGTTAGGGGACTTTTCCCATATCTTCTTAAAAATCCTCAATTAGCTAGTCATTGGGCTAGTTGAGCCAAAAATATAAAAAATATAAGTATATTATGGCCCATTTGTGTGTAAATATTTTATTGTATATAGGGCCTAAATAAAATGATTTTTTATAATTATTTTGGTATTTATTTAAATATTTATACTTAGGTGTGTGTTATTTATGCTATGTACATTGACTCGTCATTACCATATTTTTTCTTACCATTTTGCATACTCTTTATTCCATATAAAAACAATTTCATGCAAGCTTCTCTTATTTTTGGTGTAACTGCATCCCAACAAAAATCCAAAAAAACTAGTTTTATTTATGTGTATATTTTTTCACTATTATGATTTTTCCTTCCTACATCTATTCTCTTTTACTCTCATAAATTAGAACACCAAAAATATTCATCTTTTTATGGTAGACTTATAATGAGAGATTTATTTTGACCGCTTTATATTTTTTTCACCTATATTATTTATATTTGACATGTACATATTTTTTTAGACCCCTCAATATTTGATTTTCTTAGTTGTACATTCACCTATATCATGATCTCAACAATATCTTCAATTATAGACCTACCAAATAAGGTCAAGGGTATGTGGAATGCATGCATGCACCATGGGGAGCTCACTCTTGGAGATATTCAAAAGAATCATCCAAAGAAGGACCTCACAAGGACCTTGTGTAGTGGAAAACATAGTCCACTTTGCTGAAATTTTAAAGATCACATGCTTCCCGAATTTGAAAAGGTGATACAAGTAAAAGTTGTAGCTTGTGAGCTGAACTTTCACCTCAAATTTTTTCATATTTTTTTGAGCTACGAGCTGTGAGCTATGGTTTTATTGGTGGACCCCATCTTGCCCATGCTATGCAGCCACACTCCCTCTTCCACTTTATCATTTTTCTCGTTTATACACACTCCTCCCTCTCCTTCCCACTCCCAAACCTGCAACTCCCCATGTCCTAATTCACCCTCTTCACCATTTCCACTTCTCTCACACCTCCATAGCCTTCATCCTCCATTTCTACACCCTATGTGTCCCCCTTTCTCTCTACATATATGTCCATATTACCATACTCTCTTCAGCTTTGTAAAGAGCTTCAAAAAATAAGCAAAAATCCAAGGTTAACCTCTGCAAATGAAGGCTTTATCATGAATTTTCCAAGGTTTGAAGATAACGTAGCTTCATCAACACGCGTTACTTCGCCATGCTGACCGCTTCTTCTACCGGTGCTGTAAAGAGGTGAATGTCAACTTCTCCAAGCTTCAACCTTGCTTTACAAGCTTATCCCTTCTCTAACTTTTCTCATCATATATCTCACCATTTGGTGAATGATTTTGTAAATATTTTTTAGTGATAATTACTAACTACTAACCGCTAACCTTATTGTAAAATGCACCCTCTACTAGAGTAGGCCCTCCCAAATTATTCACTCAATCCCTCTCTCCTTTCATCCTCAATAATTCTCTTCCCTTGAGCCCACATCCATGTGACTCAAAGGACAAGAGAGACCCACCCTCATTAAAAAAAATAAAAATATGCATAATCTTTTATTCCTTCAAATAAACTTGATTAGGCCTAATCCAAATCGGGGCTTCTAAAACCTATAAATAGAGCCCTTCTCTCCCTTGTAAATGATCACATGATCACACTACACCACACCATTTTCAACACATAACACACCACTCTTCAAGCCTAGTTGTGTAGAGTGTGTGCATTGTGAGTGCTCTATTCCATCACTACACATAGGTGCTTTCGAGAAGCTTGAAGTTAGTTATACCATCTAGAGGAGTGGAGTGATACTATACTCTGCAATCACACTTGTAGCCTACTCTTGTCCATAAATAAAATTCATAGTTTTGGGTGCAATTGCATGCTGCAACTACGACTCTTCTCTCCAAATTGACTTGATAAGTTGGCTCATCAGGTGGTTGAAGATATATTGTCTTTGAAGTTTGTTGTGCCATTTCACGCTTGGTGGTTTGAGGGCTTGTTGAATTGTTTGCCTAAAAGGTAAATTGTAAGAGGGTGCTCGGTGAGAGGGCTCCCCAAACTCTAAGACAATTTGTGTATTGGCAACAAGGTCAAGTTTTGTGTTGTCTCTCTATTTCTCATCAAGCTTTGTGTGCATCTAGTCTTTAAGGCTAAGACTGATTTGCTCAAGTTGATTTGTGCTCTTTACCTCTCTCTCTGGCATGGTGAATGTTTGTGTTTGGTGTGTGTGGCTATCTTGCGTTCCCCTCTCTTTGTGCGTTTGAGTACAAGGAGATATCACGTGCGTCCTAGTTCGCATTTACAACTAGGTGGTGCCCCTTTTCTTGTTTGGTTTCTGGTTGTGGATTGTTGTTGTCTCTGATTGTGCTTACCCCAGCCCCAATTGAGCAGCACGGGAGCCTCGAAGGGTGTTTAGAGGCCGCTCATCTTGTTGCCCGCCCTGGACCGTCTCAATATATTAAAACAACATTCATAATCATTGTAGATGGCAACGTCATCAACTAACATGGAGGAAAAGATTGCATGCTTGTGCATGCTCTACAAGTATCAAATCCTGTGCATGCGTAGGATATGTAATGAGCATGTGCACAAGTATGGAGAGTTTGCTAGAGAAATCGTACAGAATCTACGATACGACTCCTACGGAACGGGCATTGATTTTTATGACATAACACCTATATCTGAGAGAGAGAGAAAAAGGATTATGCATGAAGGTCTGAAGCAGAAAAGGGCTTACAGACAGAAGACGACGGCATGGAGGAGATGCTCGATGCATTCTTCCAGACAAGCGAGGAAAACGCTAACAAAGCAGCACCAGAATCCGTGCGCATATCTCTTGAAGACATGTTGAGGAAGTTGGCACGTCAACCAATCTATGAAGGCACCAAAATATCTGTGCTTCGTACTTGTGTGGCGTTTTTGAATCTTCAGTCAGTGTACGGGTGGTCAGATGCAAGCGTCACTGTTTTGTTTAGGTACGTAATTTACAAAAGAGATTTTCCGATTGCAACAGTGACGTGCTTAGGGATATTTTTAATTTAATGTGGCTTAAACAGGTTGTTGCAGGAGTAAATTCTCCCGGCTGGCAATGAAATGCCCCCCTCCAGGCCAGACACAAAGCAACTATTGACCTTAGTTGGCTTGGACTACAACAAGATTCATGCATGTCCAAATGATTGCATTCTTTTTTGCAATGAATTCACAGATTTTCTGTCGTGTCCTAAGTGCGGAGCAATGTGCTACAAACAAGCTGCGGTTGGCGAGACAGTGCCAGCTAAAGTGTTGCGGCATTTCCCTATTATTCCTAGGATAAAAAGCATGTTTTGTTGTGGTTCCATTGCAAAGTTGATGCGGTGGCATTCTACGAATAGATTCACTGACGCAACATTGAGGGTGCCCGTTGATTCAAAGGCTTGGAGGCACATTGAAGATACCTAGCCACATTTTAAGAGTGAACCACGCAATTTGCGTTTGGACATGGCAATGGATGGAGTCAATCCATTTGGCTTGAGAAGATAATCATGGAGCACTTGGCCTGTGTGCCTTATCAATTACAACCTCCCTCCGTGGCTTGCCATCAAGAAGGGCCATTTGATATTAAGCTTGATTGTACCTAGTAAGTTCAAGGAAAAAAACATGGATGTTTATCTAGCTCCACTAGTTGACGAGCTCCAGGAGTTATGGCATGGGATCGACATAGCAGATGCGGTTGAACCTGTAGGACAACAGCATGCAAGGATCCATGGACTTCTTGTGTGGACTATGCATGATTGTCCAGGATACGGAGAAGATTCTGGTAATGGTTCTTGATTTACAAAATTCTCTCTATTCGCAAGCACTTTGCCTTGGCCTGAATCATGCTTTAATATATGCAGAGCTTACAACTTCGGGATACAATGCATGTCCAATTTGCAGTCCGCAATTTGCAGTCCGTCTTTGGATGTACGCTATTCTGCCTCGGTTCGAAAGACAATTTATCAAGGCCACCACCGTTATCTTCCAGATGGCCATCACTTGCGCGAAGGTCGGCTTCGTCATGTCGAATGTTGTCCTATGCATGTACAAGAGTGGTGTCGCCGATGGGAGCAACATGAGGGGAACCCTGTTCCAGGAATGAAACATTTGTCCATTCTCCATACGTTGCCGTACTGGGGTGATCTACTAATTAACCATTTGCTGGATCCAATGCATATATTCAAGAATGTGGGAGACCTCCTCTGGAAGACAATCATGGGAACGAAAGACAATCGAGCTTCACGAGATGATTTGCAGTCAGTTGGAAAGATCGCAAAGCTGTGGCCTTTCACCAATGCAGCTGGCCAAACAAAGCTTCCAAGAGCGCCATGGGTATTGCTAAAAAGCGAGGAGCCACAAGTTAAAAGGGTGATTTCAGAGTTCAAGACGCCAACAGGATATATGCAATGTCTCAAGATAGCATTCACCCCATGTGATGATCAACTGTCAGGATTGAAATCACACGACTGGCATAAGTTATTGCAATTCATTCTTCCAATTGCGATCAAGGGGTGCTTAAGGGAGGAAGTGCGGACCTGCATATACACAATTTCAAAGAGCTAGTGCGGTGGATCTCTTCCAAGGAGATACGAGAGGAATCTATTGCAGTCGCAAGGGCTAACTCCATTGAGGCAGTTTGCATGATTGAGAAGTATCTACCCACGAGCTGCCTAACTATCCAAATGCACTTGCTCGTCCATGTAGAGGTTGCAGTGGCAGGTACAGTCCACAGCCATTGGATGTTCTTTCTAGAGCGGTTCATGAAAATACTTAAGGGTTTTGTTCACCAAAAATCGCGTCCAAAGGGGAGCATGGTAGAAGGATGTCTAGTGCAAGAGTCTCTTGTCTTGACGACCAAATTTCTATCTGTTTCTGACCCAGAAATTCCTCGACTGTGGAGCGATGAGGAGGGTGCAAGACTGGTGGGAGAGAAGCCACAAGGGCAAGGGGTGCCAAAGAAAATGAACGACGCCATGCGAGAAAAGATCATGAAGTTTTGTATACTAAATTTACAGCCGATGCAAAAATGGCTTGAAAGGTACGGAGAGGAGAAAGAGAGACACAATAGGGAGAGACACGATTGGAGGCGAAGTCGAATGACTAGAGGCTTACCCTTGCCAGACTATCTCGCTCCTCTACCTGAATTCCCTACAATGGCATGGTTGGACAAGACAGTGAGAGCAGCTCGACAGATCCAAGAACCCATATCTCTAGAAGAGGAAGAGCTGGCTATTGGATGTGACTGGAGGTATCATACATACATGGCACTGTGGCCGCATGGAAATCATTTCAGAACACAACAAATTGACAGTAGAAGAAATACGTTTGACAGTGGGGTAATTGTTAGTTTCATGCAAAAGAGCAGGGCCAGTGCCAGAGACACGAATGAGAGCACTAGCAACTTGGATTACTGTGGTTTGGTGTCAGATATCCTGAAAGTCAGCTTCAGGCGGTTTGAGATGTTTTTGTTGGATGTGAAGTGGTTCAAGGTGATTACTTCTGGTAATTGTTAGTTTCATGCAAAAGAGCAGGGCCAGTGCCAGAGACACGAATGAGAGCACTAGCAACTTGGATTACTGTGGTCTGGTGTCAGATATCCTGAAAGTCAGCTTCAGGTGGTTTGAGATGTTTTTGTTGGATGTGAAGTGGTTCAAGGTGATTACTTCTGGTCGCAATGCAACGGTACGCAGAGATGGAAACAAGCTTGTGCAAATAGATTCTACAAAGGTTTGGACAGATGCGAGCAACACATTTTCTCTCCCCGAACATTGCGAGCAAGTGGTCTTTGTACCGGACCCTTGAGAGCGACAATGGTGGTTTGTGGTTCACGTTTCTCCAAGAAATAAATAAGTATTTGAAGGGCAAGAGCTCCTGGAGGAAAGTCGGTCAGACGACGCAGATACTATTGTGACATTAGATGAGATGGACGAAGGTATGGCAGAGGAAGCTGATAGATATACGAGGGATGACGTAGAAGAGGCAGATATGACACTTGTAGATGAAGATACAATGGATGAAAACAATCTGTCAGAACGAGTTGGGGTAGATTTATTTCTGCGATTAGAGATAGACGATGATACGGTGCAAGATCTTATCACTGATGCATCACTCCTCGAGGCCTAGGCCTATAAGTGTTTGTGTGAAGACGTTGATTTAAAATTAAGCTTAAAGTTAATTTAAACAAAGGTGTTCTGATGCTTTCTTTTACTTTCTTTGTGCAGGACTTTAATATGGCAGACCAGTTTTCAGATCCCGCTTTTATGAGTGCAGATGCATTTATGGGCTTCGTCACACGGATGACACCCAGTCATGGCAGAGGCGTCTCAGTACTGGGTAGCCAGAGGCAAGGAAACTACGCCTCCGGGTTTCCCACCCGAGGGTCCGACACCTATGGGGGGGGGAACTCCTACGACTACGACTCCTGTGAGGTCTCCCATCATGGCCGCTTTGACACCTAGGGGTGCGGCAGAGGCGGCTACGTCCTCATTTCCGCAGCATAGGTGCACTTGCCGATCTTGGTGATCATCAGGTGGAGGTGGCGGTTGCTGTGGAGGAGGGTCCACAGATGCTTCGACCCCTCCTCGCTCACGACCCCCGTCCTACCCAGGCACACCTCTCGACACACCTCTTAGCACACCTCCGACACCTTGGGGGGCACACGATCCTAGTGCCTCCAAGATCTATACTATACAGGCAGATGGTTATGTTGACATGGATAGATTCGGGACTGAGATGAGACAGCGGATTCGCCAGCTCGCGGAGCTGCAGTTTTTGACCAGCATTCTGATGCCTTGGCCTGAGCAGGATCACGACAAAATAGATTATATAGTGGAGACCACCATGAGAGAGTATCAGCCTGCTCCAGGTTCAAAGGATCTTTCGAGGAGGTGGATCAAGGGTGTTGCACGAGACACGTGAAACATCAACGAGATGCAGCTTGGCAGGCTTTCCCACACGAGACGTAACAGCAGCATCAGGGAGGATGAGCGGACAGCGAACACACGGTTCAGATAGCAACGTCAGGCCCTGTTGTTAAGGCGGTTACGCCGCTAGCGGAAGCTAAATAGCGAGAACTCAACCAACAACAGAATTTGTCAGACGAGGACGGAGCTTGACCCGCAGGCGCATGGAAACAACTAGGTGGGTGTCAAATCACCTACTCGACCTTCTAATGACAATCACTACTAAGGAAATCAAATCTAAGTTCTAAAATACGCAAGTGGCTGAAATCCGTACTACGAACGAATGCTATACGAAACAGGATCTAGAATCATTGAATCGATCTCAAACTCAAGGGAAGTCTATACACTAGGTAAGAACAACACCCTAAAGACTTGAACTGCAAAATCAACCTATAACCACTCCGTGCGGCAAACGCGTATGAAGACAGGCCAAAAAATACAGGTGACCGAAACTTGACCCCGATGGTACTAATGTGTAGCTCTACTCGTTGTGGTTCTATAGATATGCTGCACGCTCTATTCCGACACACGAGTTGGAAGAAAACTCACACCGAAGCTCGTAGGAACTTACCACACGTAGAAGCCGATAGCGCGCACTCTTGGTATCTGTGCGTAGCTCTCACCGTTGCTAGCACAATGGTGGTGTCGCTTCTCCAATGGCGGCCCCGTAGCTCGCGTAGCAAGAAGATAACTCTCTCTCTCTCTCTCTCTCTCTCTCTCTCAGACACAGTCACGGCGCTCAAAAAACTCACTTTGATTAATTATTGAATCTCCTTTAGGTTACAAAACTTTGGCTTATATACCTCAGCCTTGGAGGTGAGAACATCTCTAATTATTTACATCAACAGGTGAAATTACTTCGGGATTACAAGCTGGAAACTCAATTGAGTCCCGTTACTTAATGAATGGCTCAAATCAAAATTAATTTCGGAAAGACATTTATTACAATCAATGGTTACAAAATGATGGGTGTGAGCAAAAATGTGGGTGTGATCCTCTGCTGGCTCAACACTCCCCCCCTCCGCGTTCATGTCGTCCATGACATGACTTTTAGGCTTGGTCAATAGAGTCCTGTCGTCTTGAGCATCTGCAAATGTGATTCGTAGCGTAGGTTGCCGATGGTCAAGGTTGGGCCGAATATTTTGCTTTCGTGAGTGAAAAAGCCGGTGTAGAAAGCTTCTTCGAATGTTTGCATGTGGAAGCTAGGCAAAAACATAATTCTTTGGTATAAGAGATGTAACACCTTTGGTGATGGCTGCAATGAAAGATCATACATCATATTCGTCACTGTGTCGGCCGTCGATAGTAGACTCGAGGTCGTGGCTTTATCTGGCGCGAACACTTCAATGCATGCTAAGAGAGTCCTGCAGATTTTCTTTAGCATCTGACACGAAAGGTCAGGAGAGCCAGTAAAGAGTTTGATGGTGCCCGTTAGGGTTTTCACCATGTAGGCTTTACCTATTCTCTCTCCTTCCTTTGGTCCTGGCATCTTGGGATAATTAAGCCAATTTGGCTTCTTTTCTGCAATCCTGCCATGCTCTTTCTAGTTTCTGACTCTTGGCACCGGGCAGAAGGTTGCATCCTCCCGAATCTCCTTTGGAGCCTCTACCAAGTAGATGAGGTAGGTTGGGTATTTGTTCAGCCAACCTTTCCTCCATCTAGGTTGAGAATCTACAATCTTCTTTGATTGTTCATCCTTTGTGATGTCGCCTTCGTAAAGAGCGACATACTGCTCCCTCCTCTATTCTCTTTTTTCGTCTTTATCACTTCAAATTTCATCAGAGGGAAAGGCAGGCTGGGTTGCATCCACTCTTCATGGAGCACTTTTGTGTCTAAACCTTGAAGTCTAATGGAGATGAGGAGTCTCCTTTCCCATTCCATTTCCGCCTTGGCACTTTCCTCTGTTGACTTTTCTATTTGGTCCTGGAGCCTTTGTTCTTCTTCTTCAGAGATTCCTGAAGTTGAGGCCACTTCTTGAACTGGGGCTGGATCTTCAATTGTGGTTGCCTCTCCAGTTTCTGGTAGCTCTATGGCTGCTCCCCTTGCTTCTTCTTGTGGTGTCTCTGTTTCTCTTCTTTGTTGCTCTTGTAGGTCTTGGAGCTGTTTGCGGAGGGCCTCATTTTTTGTCCTTAGTGTTTGGTTTTCTGATGTGAGCCTCTCCTCTGCATCCAATGATCCCTCCGCCATGTGCAATCTTTGCACTTGCTCTAACCTTAGCTCTCTTTGCAAAATTCTGACCTAATCTTCCAGAGCTGGTACGAGGGCTCCCTCTTGTTCTGTTCCTGCTCTACTAGCTCTAGGGGTGGTCCTGAGTCTCGTGATTGTCCTTTCTTGAAGTTCGACTCTTTCCCTTAGCTCAATGAGCTCATCCTTGGCTGCCTCCAGCTCATCTTCTATTCGCTCCTTTGCTTCCTGTGAACTTGTTACCCTCTTGAAGCTTCGGCTAGTTGGAGTATCAAGCCGTCTCTCTCGTTTTCTGCGTCGTAGAGTGATGCTTTATGACTTTCAGATTCAGTCATAGCATTCTCTAACTTCTTCTGCAACTTTGCTTCCTTTTGTTTTGCTGTCTCAATTGCTACTTCCTTTGATCTGGATCTTTCTTTAATCTTGTTGAGCAGTTCATGCACCATGTGCATGTCTTTTTCATCTTCATCTGTCAACTTGACAGCTCTTTCTGCCACCACCTCCAATGGCTTCGGCTCTTCTAGTATGTTCTGTTCGTCTATTTTCTCTTCACTCTCCATTGTACCCTTTGTCTTTTCCTTCGTCCCTTTCCGATCATCTTGTTTTCGTAGGGATATCCCATAAACTGCCTCCAGGGCCTCTTCTTCACTGTATCCGATCGCTACCAAATCCTCATAATCATCTTTCTTTTGCTGAACTGGATCTATCTCCTTTTCCTTGGTCCCGACCTCCGGCTTTTCCATAACTTCTGTTTCTATTTCTATTGTGGTCTTCTCCACAATAATTTCCGTCTTCTTCTGGCTTGGTACATCAGTAAAGGAGGGCTGATTGTCCTCAGTCATCTTGGCTTTCCCTTTGTTTGCTTGCCCGTCTTTCTCTCGAAGTTCAGTAGACTCATCTACTTCCTTCTTCTCCTTGTCGTCCTTTTTCAGCTCAGCTTTTAAAAGCTTACTTCCTCTTCAGTATAAGGCTCGACAGGTTGCTGCTCCAGTATGGCCTCCGACTCCTCATAAGCTCTAATATATTGATCATATTGATCAACATGTGGCCTCACTGAGCTGGTTCCGACTTTAGTGGGGTCTGGCACCCACATTTCTTCAAAGTCCCCCTTTATCTCTTTCCGCTCTAAACTGCTCCACCAGCCTTTCCATTCTTGCGGCTTTTTGGCTTTTGGTTTGCTTGGGATCAGCCTTCTTCTTCGCTTTCTTCTTGAGCGGCTCGTCCACAGCCTCTTCAGGTTCTGAAACTATTTCTAGTTTTCGGCGTGCTCTTGTGGACGCCCTCTTGGATACTTCTTGCTGTTCTTCCTCCTCATCGGCTCCTCTAAGCCACTCATTGTGGGAGGGAACCCGTGGCCCTTGATCTCTGCTCCAATAGCTTCATAAGCTATTCTTGTCAGAACTTCAGCTCCTACTATATACTTTGGCTTCTCGTTGTGCATGGCGATTACTTGCTCGTGGATGTATTGAGCATAATTCACCTCTTTTGGCATGTTGCTCTTCAGTGCCCATGTGATGGAGTTGCTATGGCATTGGGCGGTTTCGTATACTTTTGCGGTCTTTTACTGCAAATATGGAGAAATTGGTTGTACAGTCGGCAAAGGGTTGCCGCTCTTTGGTCTGCCATATCTCCATAAGTTGCATTCTGTTTCTTGGACCCATAAACCTCTATAGCCTCCCTTCTTTCCCTGACAGAGCTCCCTTTGTTTTTCAGCTTCAATGCATCTGCAATGAGCCGTGGAGTGATCTGTACTTCTACTTTCTCTCCATCCATGGCTGTCAATGTGGCTTTCCCATCCTTCTGAATGGATGTTGCCAACTCGTACACTCTTCTTGTATCCACACCTGATGGTCTCGAGGTGAGGAACCTGTGTAAGTCAGCCCTTTCCAGGTATCTGCTGATGTTCTCTGATCTGCTATAATCCACTAATTCTCGTGGGATCATAGGTACATCGACCGATTGCCCTTGAGGATCTCTGAAAGTCCCCTGGTAGATCTTTATTCCCTCTTTTTCTAGTACTGCTTCCTCCACCCAAGTCTTGGTTGGCTTGAGGGTTTCTGTTGGAATATCAAAAGGTTCTGCTTCTGCAAGAGCATCCTTGATGGTTGGTCTTTTTCTCTTAGTTGCCGATGACTTAGCGGAATCCATGGATCCTGTAACTCCAATTTCAGAAGTTAGCGTCTTTTTAGTACTGAAAGCCGAAATGAAGCTTTTAACTATTCAAATGACTTGAAAATTGAAACATGAGCTATTTAGGGCCTAAGGATGCAATGTAGGTGAAAAAATATGCAAACTGGGCTCAAAATCATGTTGGAGACATCATACGCGTATGATGTCTTTTGTGTCAGAATGACTTCATATTGGTTGTGCTTGTAGCTGATAGTGTATACATGAGTATTATATGCTTGGATTTGAGTTTGGATCCCATTTGGTCAAGTTTTGGCCAGTTTAGTCCGGTTCAGGCTCTTGGCAAAATTTTGAAAGGGAATTGGATTTTATGATCCAAATTGGGTAAAACTTGGTGGATTACTTTCAAATGGCATGTAGAACACTTCTGTTTGGTGGTTGAAGCCCTGAGGTGCCAAAATCACATAGTGAGACATCATACGCGCATGATGTCTTTTAGTGCATTTTTGACCAATTTTCTCTATAAGCTTGGTTTTGGCTTTAGATAGGCTTATTCAGTGGATTTATCAAGTTTGGATAGAATTTGGACTAAAAATGGCTCTGGAGACATCATACGCGTATGATGTCTTTTTCATCAATTTTTCATGGATTGGTTCTGTGGACTCTCCATGTGCTAGTGAAGGACTGTTTATACTCAAATCTTGGTTTGGACTTGAATATGTTGGATTTGGGACAAAAATAGGCTTTGTATGAAGGATTTTCTCTAATTGGGCTAATGGGGTGATCCACTTGACCAAATGGTTCCAAACTCATATGTAGCATGTATTAGATATATATAATGGATGTATGATGACAAATGAGCATTTTTGGCTCTGTAAGTGCAAATAGACATCATACGCGTATAATGTCTTTTGTGTCAAAATGGTGCTTTTTGGTTCCAGATAGCTTGTAGATGTGTTAATCAACAATCCTACAAAGTTTCAATGAGTTTGGAGTTATTTTGACAAAATTAGGACCAAAAATCAATTTATGGCCTACTTTGCGTCTTTTTGATTTTCCTTGGGTTTTCTAACTCCATTCTCATGATACTTGGTTCATAGGATGTGATTAACATTGGAATGAGGCTATGCACTCAAATGTTGAAATGGATGTGAAAATCATGCTGTGAGACATCATACGCGTATGATGTCTTTTCTTGAAATGTTGGTCTTTTGTGCAAAGAATGCTTTGTGCTAGTGCCCTAAGCCCTGCTAACTAGTTTTCAACTTAAAAAGTCATCAGTTTAGCTAAAAAGCCCCCTTATAGGCATTTCAAGTCTCCGAAGTCCGTCTTTGCCTTGGAGTTGAATTTT
>NC_140931.1:56080053-56127390 GCF_014529385.1 Adiantum capillus-veneris
AACTCCTTCGCGATGTTTACCGTCACCCATCAAATGACACATCAGAGTTGTCCGTTCCTGATGGCAGTTCCTGTAGCTACAATCTTTTTACAGTTTTTAGTACACATAAAAAATATCCTAAAAAAGAGATTTAATCATTAAAAATAAGAAAATCTCCTCTTCTCCTTCACTCTCATTGCATAGAATTAGCAACAGGCGCGCTCCCGTCTTCACCGCTGATGTCTTACAGGGCATAAGCCATTAATATCACTTGCAAGAGAAGGATCCAAGATTTGTTTCAAGTCACTGTTTTTCTCAAAAGCAGTGCCATGCAGATGTTGATGTCTACAGCTACCAAGCAGCACACTCCAAGGACTTGGCAAGCTTTCAAGAAAATTTTTGCCCGAAGTTCTATGGTTTCTGACATCTTCCTTCAGAGTGCAACTTTTGGCAGAGTGTGGTATCCTGAAATGCTTGCCATGGAAAACCCAAGCAGATTATATCTTGAAATTTCTTGACATCTCTCAGTAGATGTCTTTTCGAGCAGATGACCTTGGAGGCTTAGTGTGATTGCTATCTTGGGACTACCATTGTCGCCAAAGAAACACTGTTTGTCCAAGAGCTGATGGACCATGCTGTGCTCGGCTACGACCCTATGGAATGAACCTAACGCTAATTTTTTTGGTGCAGGTTTTAGGATGGAAAGTCAATCGACTTTTCGAGCTCGACTGATGTCGAGATTGCTTTTTAAGTTTGAATTTTGTGTGAGAATCTGTTTGAGAGCTTGTTTGGTGATCCTGTTTGGAATTTGTTTGAAATGGATGCTATCTGTTTTAAACCTGTCTTGGTGCCGATTTGAATTGTTTAACTTGGTTTTAATACTGGTTTCAATGATTGGTGATTTTACTCCCGGGTGGAGAAGTGAGAAATACTGTTTTGGTATTGTTTGACCTCGGAATGGCGCAGGTCGATGCCTGGGGAGCGTTATGTTGTATGCTAGAAAACCTCCGAACGACGCAGGCCGATGCCTGGGGAGCGTTTGGTTGAATGCTTGTAAAATAATTGTTGTTGTGACTCCCGGCCGGAACCTGGATGGTTATACGGGAGGAGTATTAAGAAGAAGAGCAGTGGTTACTCTCAGCACCTCCAAATGACGCAGGCTGCGGTCTGGGGGGGTGTTTGGTTGTAAAAGGCCTCTATATCTCCCGGCCCGTACCTTTTTAGGTTATGCGGGAGGAGTGATGAGGGAGTCGTTGAATATCTCCCGGCTCGGACCTTGTTAGGTTATGCGGGAGGAGTGTTCAACGGCTTTATGTTTCTATGTCTTGTAACATGCATATGTAAGCATTTGTGTTGCATTGTGATGTGCCAGCTACTGAATATTCCTAATTGGATGAGATTGCTTGGGTATGTAATTTTTTAGTGCATCAAGACACCCGTGGAAGATCAGTACGGTCTGGGTGTGATAGCTAATTTTACTACGCCGGAATATCAAGAGTTCCGATCTGGACGAAAGGAGAAGCTAACTCCTTGATCAAAAGAGCAGAAAGGAGAAGCTAACTCCTTAATAAAAAGAGCAAACTGATTGTCCCTCGGAAATTTTTGAGCTAACTTGAGTTGTTTTGCAGATATGCTGTAATCGCGAACGATTACTCTCCTTCAAGAAGGGGCAAGGCGGTACCAAACGTACTGTACATGGCGTATATGTATGTACTGTACGTTGTTCCTTATAGGAAAAAATTTTACGTACGTAAAAATACGTACTCTTTAAAAAAAACCGCAAAGTACTAAATTTTCTAGGACATTTTCAATAAAAAACAAGAGAGAAGCCAACAACTTATAGAGACATTCAAAGACACGTTTACAAGACAACCATATACTGTGTAACTATTGCAAGAGATTTGGATTTTTATTTTAAATCAACATTGTACGGGCTTTCCACACCCCACCCAAAAAAAAAAAAAAAAAAAAAAAAAAACGGCGTATGGATCGTTCCGTATGGTACGGATCCGTACAGAACATCCGTACGGTACGGAACGGATCAATACGTACGTTTTGATCCAACCTTGAGAAGGGGAGATGTCACAAACTGCTGACGTGTCAAAGCCTAAAGAATGGAGCCAACTTGCAAATGCTGGCCGAGGGGCCTAAACCCTAAGAAGAACAAGTAACAGAAGAAGTCCTATCAACTTATGGGGACCCCGTCCGATGGGCCCCAAGTGACATAAAGGATTAAAATAAAGCAGGACCCGCACACACGCAAAATTGATGACGTGGTAGATTTCCGAAAATTGTGCTGGCATGATGACGTGGCAGGCTGTACGGATTTTCGCGTTTTGCGCTAGCTGATGATGTGGCAGCTATATGGATTTCCGTGATTTACGCTGGCAGTTTTTTGGCTTTGCTTTTGGACCAGATGCTTTTGAGTTTGAAGGCTTTTTACTGTAAACTGCTTTTGGGGCCTAGGGCCTTTAAATATGTGCTAAGGGCTCATTCTCTGGCATGCTTCCTGGAGAAGGTGCAGAGTCTCGAGTACCGGCTTGTACTTTGCTGATGCAATATAAAGAAATACCGAAAGGGGCGCCAAGGCCAATACTCTTTGGGGTGGAATTCCGCCACTCTGTGTCGCGTGTCGTCTCTCTCTCTCTCTCTCTCTCTCTCTCTCTCTCTCTCTCAGTTCAGTTGTTATTGAAGTGCTAAAAGTCTGCTCAGTCTGCTCTTTTCTATTGGCACGTGGTGCCCGTCTTGTGACAATGACCTACTTGATCATGCATGTCCTGCTAGAGGCTCACAAAGTGCCAAGCTAGATCCTAAGATAACTAAGACTGATGTTGACCTCTAGCAGTAGCTTGTCCTCAAGTGCAATGTGCACGTGACAATATCTGTATTTGGAGATGAATTATTGCAGGATTCTCTCTTCATCAAAAGGGTTTATGTCCAAAAGATTGAATTTGTATGCATGATTGCATCGGGTAGTAACTGGTAACAATGTGGTTTATTTTTGAGTATGTGGGTGTAATCGAGGGGACAATAACTCTTAAAGTACTCTTCGTTAAGAGAGGGATAGGTGACAAGCAATGACGTGGCACTAACACGTGGTGAAGCAGCAGGAAAATGGAAAAACAAAGGGACTTTCTCTGGGCGTAGGCGTTAGTGAAATGCAACCCAAAAACCTCTGCAAGTCATGGATTGTATGAACTAAGACATGGCTGCAGCATGCTTATGTAACACTGTTGTACATGGCTGATATTTATCAGGGAGAAGCTTTTGTGCAACCATTTAGTTGACAACTGTTGACCTAAAATTAATTTTAGCAAATGATTTTTGAGTCGCTTTTGAGGCTACATTCCCATAAATTAAGGGCTCTAGTGCTAGATGTAATTGAGATCAGCTTGCACGGTCACACAAACAATTGTAAAAACTCTTGAGATGGTATGTAAAGATATACAACATGGGGCGCTCGACTTGAGGGCCAATACTCTGTGGAGGGTAAGTACGATTCTCTCGTGTTGTCTAGTGTCTTCAAGTGTCATTTATATTGTTCTGCTCAGTCTTGCAATTGCAGTTTGTGAGTTCGGGTTGATCATCCGCTTGACAGGTGATTACACTGATGGTCTCTGCCTCTCTTTCACTAAATAAGTAGCCATCCTTACACAAGCTAGCAGTTCAGTAAGTTTCCAAATGGTTTGCCAGCGAGTGCCTTAATGGTTTCGCTATCTACAAACAAACCTGATACCTGCTTTCTACTACTGGAATGAGCATGGACCGAATGGGGCGAACCAATGAAAACAAACAATTATTATTTCAAAACTATAGCAAATGGGTTTGATCTTAGGAGAAGTTTAATTGTTAATGCCCTTTGCAAATGCTTCTGTTCGAGCTACAACTTCATTTTTTCATTTTTTGACCTTGTACCAATGTTGGCTGTTTTTGGTTCCCACTCCAACTAGAAAAGTGCAGGTATTTCTGTATGTCAGAATTGGTCCCATGCAAAAGGAATGACGTCTTTTATGGTGCCTTGTGATTTCTGTACTTTTACATGTACGTGACAGCTGAAGAAACCTGGCATGAACAATTTTTCTTGATATTCCAATGATTTTTTTTGCAGGATATACAGCTGTATTCCCGAGAATCTATGTGCGAGATCCCACAAAGTTTTAGGGGTTACTCGGGATGCATCCGAGGAAGAGATTCAATCAGCTCGCAACTTTCTTGCTGAACAATATGCACATCATGAACGAAGTAGGGAAGCTGTTGAGGCAGCTCATGACAAAATCATCATGGAAAGCTTCCGAGCAAGGAAAAATTCAAAAATCAATCTTAAGAGCAACCTTAAAAAGAAAGTTGAAGAATCACCTCCGTGGGTGAAAAGAATTCTGAATATTTTTGAAGTTCCACCTTCTCAAATTATACTACAGAGGGCGGCCTTTTTTGGACTTATGGGAGTGTGGAGTGTGATGAATCCAGCCGAGGGGGGCCCCGCATTTCAGGTTATGCAACCACCATATGAAAGAGCATTTTACAAACATTGTTGAGCTTTATTCTAATCAAAGATGATTGTGAGACTGCTCTCAAGAATCGAATCATCTGCAGGTGGCTGTTTCTCTAGCAGGATGTGTGTATCTTCTTAATTATAGGCTCAAAAGCATTGGGCGGTCCTTCATGCTTGGGTAAGCATTCGAAGTGTTTATTCACAGTTGATATGAAAGAATTCGTTCTTTTGTCGTTTGTTTGTGTTGCCGTGTCTGTTGTTTAGAGTAGAATACTTGTTTCACAGTTTCAGTCAAGCAAGCTTCTCTAACTTATTTTACATAAGCCTCTTCTAAAAGGATTTTCAAGTGAATAATGGTTTTCTTTTTTCAAATCTTATTTTTGTTTAGAAACATATCAGGTCATGTAGTTTTTCTTCTTCATCTGTTTTCTTGTGTTGCCTTGCTTGTGTGTTTTAGCCTCTCTTATAATTTGTACACTCAGAACTTTTCTGTGTGTGTGTGTGTGTGTATATGTATATATATAATAAGTTTCTCTGATTCATCAAGCATTTGATCTAATTGAGCATGTCTGTGGTTTCAGATTCGGCGGGCTTGTTGTGGGATGGTTGGTTGGCTCCTTCATTGTACCTGTCGTGCCAATGGCTTTACTGCCTCCGAATTGGAGCCTAGAAATCATAACGGCACTGATATCATATGTATTCATGTGGGTTGCATGTACTTTCTTGAAGTAAGGACACCTTATAGATATTGTATACACGGGCCTCAAAAGGCTGGACTTGCAAGTGGTGGCTCTAGCACTCATCTATGCCTGTGCTCAAAAGGATGTCCGTTAAATGTTTCAGTAACACACTTTCTAGAGTAGATAGAGCTTTTCTTCCTTTTTAATGCACCATTACTATTTCTGTCACACTAGCCAATTTACCCGATCGACATTTTTGTAATGTACCCATTAGTGGTGAATATCAATATGTATCGGGATTTGTTCAAAAGAAAGCATGCTCTATGAAGTAGTGATTGTCACTTGAATGACCGTTTTGGGAGGGATTTCTATCGAATTCCAAGCAGAGTGTCAGCTAATGACTGCTTTTGTAGTACTGAGCGGTGAGGACTGGTTTAAATCTTGTGGACTTGAAAATTTGTTTACAATCTTCAAGGCTCTAATGGGAAGTGCAGTTAGTAGTGGCTTCCTTTTTGGTGGTGGTATTTCTCTTTTGCTTGTCCTATTATTCTCAAAGCACACACTCAAACACTTCCCCCTAAAGATACACCTTCATTTGACATGAATCAATCCATGACTAAATTTGCAATTAGGATTTTCTTCTTGTCAATTGCTGTAGGGATCCCAGTTACCTCTCTCGGGCGCTCACTCTATGTAGAACTCCTATATCTCGTGCGTTCAAAGGGTATCATAAAAATTCCTTACCTGTGATTTTTTTGTGAATATAGCACACCCTTTGTGTTCAATCCGTATTTCTTTTTGAAGCTATACCCCTTTGTAAATGAAGATGTGGCAATTTTTTGAAATTAAAAAATATCCTTCTATTGAACCCATGTGATAAGTAAATATCAGGTGACCTACCGCTATGTTCCGTCTTGAGTAACAGGTGGAGTTCAACACTTGTTGGATAGATCTTGGAGGTTTTTTGGGATTGTTTTCTACCACATTAAAGTTTCTTCTGCCTGTAGCTACTACATTGCAAAGTGAAGAGTAGCCTGTTGATTTATACCACCTGATTTAACAAGAGCAGTTGCCTTCTCAGCACTTGCAAATGAGAGGTTTAGTGCTAACTGGCTCATTGATCTTTTTCCTTGGATGAACACTTTTGTTTCGAAGGTTTCCCGACCTGAACCAACGTTGAATGTTCAAGAGGCACCCTCTGAATTGCACCCTTGTAAACTGCATGTTAGATGTTAACAATGTTGGCATTATGCAACACAAAAAGCTCGAACTTATCTCTTCTCTATCTCTCAACAACCTTTGGGCGTATCACTTTGATCTTCCACTCCATTATCGGCTCAATGTGGTTTGGTTGAGGCATTGCTTTCCCCTTTTGCCTTGCCTCCTCTACTGTGTCTATGTTAGACGGCAGTGCCATTGTTTGTGGTTGATCGGCTTTGCTTAGATGCTTCTTGATGTGAGATTAAGTACTTTGCCATAACCTTCATTCATACGTTCTTCATTTTCGTATCCTTAATTCATACCTTCTAGAATTTTCCTATTGATGTGGTTGTCACTCAAAAAATGTGTCTTTCCACATCCAAACATCTTGCCAGTCCTAATAGTGAGCTTCAATGAATTGACATTTAGAGGCTTTGTTCGTATCTAGCACGAAAAAGCGCCCTAGCCATGAATATGTTATTAATAAATAGTACTTTTCTTGAAGGAATAAGAGTTCCATAAACTATTAATAATTTATGGATCACATGTGGATTTGTATTGTCATGCTGATGATAACAAGGATCTTATCCATAATAAAACATGCATTTGTATCCTAGCATTCATAGTAGGTAGATTTTAAATGTTCTCAATAAGCTCCTTCATTGGCAAAAGGGTCAAAGATTGGTTTTTGGAATATAAAGGCAGGAAAGAAACATGATTAATTTTTGCATTTTGTTGTCCCATTAGAAAGATACCCAAGTTGACGTCTTTCTCAACCTCTCTTTATGTTAAGGTTCTCATATAGCCAACTTGTTTGAGCACAAGTGTAGAAGCAATGCAAAAATTCATCACTTGGCATGTTTTACAGTTAAGACATTACAACCGTGGGTATATGAAGCAAACATAACGTTACATATGTGCATATTTAGCCTCTCAAAATTCATCTAGTGTTGTGCAAGATCTAAACTCTTTGTTAAGAATCTCAAAAAACAAGGTCTTCATGCTTCTATTCAAGTGTCGAGGTATTTTCAATAAAGTAACGAGAAATGCTAAGGTCAACTCTTAGCTTTTAATAACCTTGCCTTTGGACAAGTGCCATAAAATGTGGAGTGACGAGTAGTTTAAATGTGATGCTGTCTTAGCATGGAAATGCTAGTTGATTGAGGTGGGTCCAACAAACAATTGAAATTCCACCTTCAATAGTGTGCTTCCTCAAGCACTTGTGCCACCAAAATTGGAATGAATTACTCAATAAACAATGTCGACTAGATGCTGCTTAGAAGCAAGTTGGATTCCATAGAGTCAGTAAACTAGTTGCGGGTAGTAAGTGTGCGCAAAGAAGTAAACTAGTTTTGATCACATGATACGTAGTGGGCATGCATTCTACAATTTGAAAGATGTGTCCATAATAGAATACACTTTTTGGCAAATCATGTGTTGCATTCAAATTTGTTTCAAGAATTTTTCTTTTCTTGAAATGGTCATTTGGTTGATGTAAATCAAGACTTTGACCAACAAGTGCAACCAAGAACTTGCTAACCATGCTAGAGGTTCGGTATGGAAAAGGGCTAGTGAGAAGTGATAAGCTTTAGGGACTATGTCTCTGATAGGCGAGGGACTCTAGCATATTCATCTGCACATATCTGTACTCCTCTTATAGGCCCCTTGGCCCATCTTCAGTAGACCCCTTGACAACTCATGCTGGACCATGTCCTTCTGGTCCTACCTTTCTCTTGACATTACTCCCTCCTTGAAGGAGAGTTTTTGTCCTTAAAAAAAAGGTGGAATCTTTGTTCCTAAGAACACTCATGTCTTCTTAAGTGGCACTTTCTTTATGTCTATCTTTCCACTTAACCAATACTTGTGGACGCACATGATGATGAGTACATAAAACTTGATAGGAAGAAAACTTGTAGGCTATAGCTCCAACTCGCTTGAATATATTTGAATGGGCCACAATATGTAGGAGATAACTTAGCTATCTAACCAGTTTTTATACTTTTTGAATGGTCTGGAATACGTAAAAATATATCTTCACCTTCTCTAGAAGTGACTTATTGATTTTTTTTTTCTCAACATACATTCTGTATCTATCTTGTGCTTGTCAAACATTTTGACGAGAAATCTTGAGCATATCCACGTGATCTTGGATAATGTCCATGACTTGCTGAATTGTTGATGTAGCCAATCCCACCCTTACTGATGGATTGGGTGGAAAGGTGTACATAAGACTCAACAAGTAATTCACTTGTTTTCATTAAAATGCTTCATAATTAGTCAAATGAATGAATTTACATGTTGCTTCACATATGAATTTTCTAAACACTAGGATCCATAACACTTAGTATGCATACATTAGCAAAAAATTATCCGAGCGTGTGTTTCCACTATTGGAGTGTTTTGTGCTTGCCTATGCTCATGGCACAGTTGATGCACATAGCATACATGAGACTTGAGGGAATAGATATGTAAATAGCTCTTTAAAAGAAATTAAACACTTTCCACTTTGAATCGTAACAATTCATAATATACTAAACAGAACAATTACTAAACATGCTAAAATATGTGAACCATGATAGAATGCAAACATAAATCACATCCAAGTAAAAACAATGAAACATTTTTATTGACATGAAATAGCCTTTGCTATGTACGTAATAGGTGTGCATAATTATAACCTAAAATTCTTAATCAACCATTCATTAATGTTGTTTGTCGTACTTGTTACATCAACAAAGTTTTACTAGATGTTCGATAAGCTTTGGCCACTCAAATTGTTCCCAATACCTCATGCTTGAAATGATCTAATAAACGGATTTCACCAGCACCAAATAGGGACTTTAAAAAAAAAAAAAAAGAGAAAAAGATCCTTCTATTAGTTACTGAAACTGCCCATAGGGCTACAACCACCTCTTCAAGAGAGGGCTACAACAACCATGGTGGGAGACTCTCCCAATGAAAAAACCAGAACTTGTACAATGGGGCTAAATCAAGAAATGGGGGGAGGGAAAATCCACACAGGTGGTCGGTAGTGCCATCGTAGTACACCCTGGACCATGGTGTAGAAGGGCCCAGGATGCCAGAGTCGTAGGAAAGCCTCTCTGCGCTGCCGCATGCGGTCGGAGCTGCCCTGTAGTCGTCCTCTGAGAGTGTGGATCAGCTCTAGCCAAAAATCGCGTACAGTCTCTGCTGGTCGCACAGGGTGAGCCTCAAAGATGCAGAAACAACGGGCCCACCAGATGAACCAGAGTGTCATGCCACTGATGCGCTCCCAACACTCCTCTTTCTTGCTGCACCACTCCTATGGAGTAAGCTCTGTATAGCAGGCTGAAGTGTAGGTCACCCCTCCTGCCAAATAGGGACTTTTTTATGATACATAATTAAGAAAAAGGCATTAATATCTGGTCCATAGACTCATATTCTTCACATGTGGAATATTTCTCATATAGTGATGTCAATAAATGTGATATTTGTCAAGTACAAGAAGTACTTGTGTGTGGAGTTAACTTGAGACACTCAATGATAGGATCGAGAGGGACCTTCCTAAAACCTTGCCGCACACTGGTTGAACCGAACTCGGTGAATTCCTAAACCATGTTGTACAATGTGTGATTGACAACATGTACCAAAGAACGATCCCCACTTTGTAGGCGTATGATCGCCTTAAGAGAATCGACCACTAAAAAGTATATAATACCCTGAGTAGACCTTCAATTCCATCATAAGGGAAATTTGTTGGGGTTCACGCCAACTGGCTACCCATCTCTTAACCCTAACCTTATTCTTTCATATACTATAGAATAAGGAGTTGTGAGATTACATCCTCACATTGTGCTCCACCCAAACCCGTGCTCCTACTTCCCTCATTTTCCTGCACGCATGCACACACACACACACACACCCACACTGTGCACGCGCACTTCACAAGTGGTATCAAAGCCTAGGCGGGAGGTGCATCAGCATCTTCACCTTCATCTTGCATGCACAGGGCTCAAGAGGAGCATAAGGTCTTGCAACGCTTTCAAAGCTAAGGAACTAGAGGAGGATCTATAGAATCGAGTGAAGAGGAACTTGACTCATCTGGTAGCACTGGATTATGATGAGAACTGAAAAAAGGTAAAGGAAGTGCTAGTTACTTTGTATAATTAGCACTGGTGATTGCAAAAGCAACGCAAGGCAAAGTAAAATTGCAACACTGGTGACACCAATCTGTAGTGCAATAGAAGAGAGAGAGAGAGAGAGAGAGAGAGAGAGAGAGAGAGAGAGAGAGAGAGAGAGAGAGAGAGAGAGAGAGAGAGAGAGAGAGCTTCCTTGCCTCTCATGACACTCTCGACGAGAAGAGAAAGGAGTTTCGATAGCGAGAGAGAGGGAAGAGGCGGCATTGTGATTTTGAAAACACACACAAATGGTTTCAAAGAAGCAAAGTATGTGAAACACACACACATATACTTAGCCTCATCCTCATGGAAAGAGAGAGAGAGAGAGAGAGAGAGAGAGAGAGAGAGAGAGAGAGAGAGAGAGAGAGAGAGAGAGAGAGAGAATGTCTTCTTAGCTTTGCAAGCTATGTTCGTTTATGTATATCTACTACTTTTTTATTTCATGGTATGGGCAAATTTGGCTCTGTGTGAGGGAGTGTTTATGTGGTGGCACCCTTGCTTCAGATAGTGCTTTTCTCTTCTAGGGCTCTCTAGATCCTTAGGGCAGTTGAATGAGGTTTTTATGCTTTGTAAGTTTTTAAAGTTGTGACTACCTATAAAAGCCTATACTGATGTAATGGTTTTTCTTTTATAGTTTCACCTAGGTCATAAAATGAGCATTGAAAAAACAAAAAAGGGGGAGTTCCTTTATGGCCTTCAAAAAGCAAAGTAGAGTCACCTTCAAATGGCCTTGAAAAGGAAAAGTAGAGTCACCCTTCAAATGACAAATGGAGGCATATAATATAGATATTAGTTTGGAGGTGCCGCCTCTAGAGGCACTCTCTCTCTCTCTCTCTCTCTCTCTCTCTCTCTCTCTCTCTCTCTCTCTCTCTCTCTCTCTCTCTTCTCTCTCTAATTGGACAGCCAATGCACACCGGTTTAAGACACCCGGACACAAGAAATGAGGACATGTGGGGGGAGGGGCTACATGAATCTCTTTCCCCTTTATATATAGTATATATAGACCTTTTTTTTGCCATACTCACAATTGTGAGTGGAGATGTATATAAACTCAACAAAATAATGTACAAAAGACCTCAAGCACATCTTGTGCCTTGAGGGATCAACATTACTACAGATCGGCCTTTTTGTTACGGACATAAGAGACTTACTTGAGAGAGATATAATGGAGGGTGTCACCCTCGAGTTGGCTAGAACCACAATCATCTTTCATAGTGTCAACTGGAATGGAGTGGGATGGCTTTAATCGCTTGGATCCACTCACCAAAGCTCCTCCCTTTTCCATTAGAGACTATCACTTCCCTGCTTTCTTGGATTATCTCGTTGAAGTCAGTAGTTGAGAGTTCATTTTTGAAAATACATTTGTTCCTAGTTCTCTAGACTTGTTTAAAGTAGCCAAAGCACAAAACTTGTGTGCATGTAAGGAGCTTGGTTCTTTATAAACTTCCCTCCCGTGATGAAATAATTATGTAGAAAATAATCTTTTGTATCCATTTGCAGACTTTGCCTGCCAAGCCACTTATAGTCAGATATTATGATCTTCATTTGATGTTTGCATCCTAAGAGTGCTATCTGATCGAATTGCTTCTTTGCATCCTGAGAATCTATCTTATCCAATTTCTCTAGCAAAGAATCTTATTGACTATCAAAATAGCCCCCTAAAGTGCCTTCCATAGGAATATCTTCATTGCCTGGGGCCATTAATGGTCCCAAATGTTACTGATTAGCATTCTTCGCCTCGTTTCTAGCCATTTCTTATGCCATTGTTTATTAAGAGGGGCAAACCAATTTGTTTTAAGCATTAGGCTAAAGTAAACTTCCTTGGTTTGAAGTTTTAAGAAAATTTTGTTCCACAGGCCACCACTAGGCTTTCCCCTCAGATCCAGACTCACAAATAGGCATCAGAACTTGATTCAAATCTTCGATGGCTCTTTCAATTAGAAGTCTTTCAGGAGAAACAGAGTCGTTAATTGGTTTGCTTCTTTCCATCTTGTGTTGCTGCCATCCCAAAATTGAGCTAGATATCTCAATCCTTTGTTATTGATCTTCCTAGCAATCTCTCTCGAATGGAGTTACTAAATCCCTTCCCACTTTCGATAGCCATGGGAACTAGTGTGTTATGGAAATATTTGGCGGACTCCCCCGATTCGAGGGTCTCTATACCTTTGACACATGTACAAACTAGCTCGCTCGTGATGGCCCTTAACCTTAGTTTTTCCCACTGAGGTGCTAGCAGTTTGTCGTGAATCCCTAGTTCCTTCCAAGGGCCCCTTGAGAGGAGACCTTCACTTTGTTAATCATGTCATCTTAATGGCCCATGCCTGGTCTTGTTTGGCTAGTGCAACAAAAAAATTAGCACACCGAGCCTTTGCATGCACCTTAGGGTTGAGGATTCCAATGACGCCTTGCTCCTTAGGTTTTGCAACAATTTTCCATCTGACCCACTACCAGGGGAGCAAAACTCGCGTGCTATTCTTCCAAAGGAATTTGTTCACCAGTTTCAAGAATTCCTTTCATCCATTTTTAAGAGAGGACCTGCAAAGGATATGTACGAGATCATAAAAATATTAATCACTTGTACTCTACCCTTGGAGGGGGGGAGCACATACTCCCACTAATGCATCTTGCTTTGCACTTTGTCCAAGACCCACAAGAACCTCTGCTTGTTGGTGATGTTGACCCCAAGTGGGGCCGCTAGATGGCGGAATGCCTTTCCTTTAGAGACGACCTCTCCTAACCATTCAGATGGGTCGAACAAGTGACTCTCTAATAGCAAGCTCAATCTTGATTCTTCAATATTGCACTTTGACCTTGAGTGGTGGAAAACATTTGAACGATCCCCAAAGCCATAGTAAGGTAGACTTAAAGCATGCCATGAATTACTTTATGTTTCAAAAAAGATATAAGGATAATATAAACATATTAATGTGGGTTTCTCTTCATTGGATTGCCTTTGGAGAGTTTTTGGATGTCATCTCCTACATCCTTCTACAGGAGATGTCACTATTGATAGCTATATTAGGACGATGATTTTAATTATTTGGTAACAAAGCATCCAAGATATAATTATCACTACCTTGATGTGGATGCATAGAGAGTATTTACACATGTTTTCACCTTGGAAGGAAAGGGAGGAAGGAGAGTGCTACCAAAATTAGGCCTTACTTCTTGTTGTCCACAACAACATATGGGTCACTTACTAGTATTAATTATATACAATAAGTACCTTAAAAATCATACATACGGGCACCAACACAACCCTGCTAGCTGACACTACATATGTGAGTTGCTTTGTATGTACACCTTGCTAGAGCATGATAAAAATCCCACAAAAGGAAAGCATATTCACTATCATTACACTCCACTACATGTACATATATACAAATTACAAAAAGTGGGGTGTTCAAAAAATATGCGCACCATCATAATTTTTGAACGGTATCCTTCTTTTGCAATAAGCTCAAAAAATGCACAACAAAGAAACTTAGCTTCCACACAGAATCAATATCCAACTAAAAAAAAAATGCTAGCTCTAAGAATACAGAAGTTTCACCAAGCCACAAACTAAGGAAATATACTCAAACTCATATTCAAAGCAAACTAGTTCTCCCCAAATAACTAACAATGGTGAAAGCTCTGGCCAAAATCTAGTTGGGTGTTGGCGGCAAAAATATATGGGACCCTCAATGGCCCCCAACAATAAAGATCTTTCTATGGAAAATACTTTGGGGGGCCCTTTCAATTGTGGTCAAGATTTTAACCAGAGAGATAGGTTTGAATAGATGCTTAGGGTGCAAAGCGGCCAGTGAGGATCCCCTCCACTTGTTCCAAAATTATCCATCTACAAGAGGCCTAGTGGGAAAATTATGCAAATGGGTACAAAAGACTTGGATGATCCCATTCTTCAAGATGAACTACTCTTGGGAGGCAAGGTGTGGAAGAACCAAGCCATCTTGATTTGCACACAAAGTGTCCGCTTTTGCTACTTCAAACAAACGTGGAAGTCTAGGAACCAGTGTGTCTTTGGAAAAGACCACTCGATGGCTAGCTTCAAAGAGATTACTCAAGAAAGTAGTGAAGCAACCATCGATGTTAGAAAACATAAGAACTCTGAAGACTGGCGTCAAGAAATATTTTCCCTCTTAACTCTAGCTCCCTCCAGCCAAAAAAATGTGACTCTCTCAGTAGCTATCGTATTTTATGGATTATGTAAACCCACATCCTATATCTGGTCCCTCAAGACATCCGTCGTGCTTGAAGTTGATTGTACATTTCTTTCTGGGTTAATTTAAGTAATCCACTCACAATTGTGAATTTGACAAAAAAGAAAAAGAAAAAGGAATAAAATGATGCAAAATAAAGATATTGTTCATAAGGTAGGCTCCTTTGCACTACAGTATGTTTGAAATGGACGATATAGTGAATGGAAGAAGTATGCATAATCAAATTGTCAACAGTTTTAGGTTTATTGCCTTTTTCTTCATTTGCATGCCATGTAGTAGGATAGGATCTATGTGGCAAGGCACAGGTTCAATTCTTCAAGTTTGGGAGATACTATCCCAACTCTTGCAACATACTTTAGTATGGAACCCTATTACTCTAGGCACTATATACTTTATCAGTATTTTCGCAAAGCTTTCATAATATGAACAATTTAACTTGATCTTTTAAAAGCAAGGTTATTTAATTTACAAACATGTTTGAATGAACACATTACCTATTCAAGTCAATGCTCGTTTTGTCATGAAGTGTTCATTGCATTAGTGCTTTACACCAAAATGAGCAACTTTAATATAAGATCCGTCCGGGTTGGTTGCAAAGTGAACCCTTCTTGATGGTGATCGAGATTACAGGCTCCACCCATATTGCGATTATGCTTTGTTGTATTCCTAATGGTTTGGTTTATGGATGCCTCTCAGAAGGGTGGCTCCCTATTCTAGACTTTGTAATGTTTTGGGTTTTGGCTCTGAGGTAGTCCATCTCGAGGGGGATGTCTTATTGAGGTGGCAATCCACCTTATTTCCCTGTCAGCCTCTTTGTGTTTTTGCTTAGTTGTGACTTGTCTGGGTGAGCAAGTTGTCCTATTGTAACTCCTTTTGAACTCCATGGCTCATTTGGAGCATGGAGGTGGTGTATGCTTTTCTAGTTTTTGATATATTTCAACTCACTTAGTTGAGTGAGTACTGCCAAAAGAAAAAAGATTCGTGCTCCATACAATCTAATCTTTCATAAATGATCTTGAAACATATTTTAGTATGATATCATATTCAAAAAATCATGAGACTTTGTACCCCTAGTTTCTATGCAACATGAGATAGCGTGTCCTTAGATGAAGCTAATCAAGCATGATAAGTTCATCCAAGCTATCTCATAGAATGATTTTGGTCTCTAGTAGACATTAATAAGCCTCTCTCTCTCCCTCTCTCTCTCTCTCTCTCTCACACACACACACACACACACACACACACACACACACACACACACACACACACACACACACACACACACACACACACGAGATATGGAACACATGGGAGTTGCTTAGAAGAGAGGCAAAAATGTGTCACATGGAACACATGGGATTTTCTTAGAAGGGTGAGATAAAAAGTGTATGTGTGTGTGTGTGTGTGTAACTTTTTTGGATGATATATGCAACTTTATGGGGTATAAAAGTCTAGTTCTGGCTTTTTAAAAGAAGCCTTTTTCTTAGCAAACTAGACATAAAAGAAGCCGTACAGAAGAAGAGAGTTAAGCGTACATGTGATACTTTATTACTTTCTATCCTGAATGGATCTACCTTTTGGAGTGAAATCTCTTTGTTTTTTGTTTTTGTTTTTTGCAAAACTCACAATTTGTGAGTGGATTGTATTAAGCACAACATCAAATTTACAAACTAGCCTTAAACTCAAGCCGAGCCTTGAGGTGCTGAAGATTACAGATTGATTTTTTTCTAATTTTTCTATAGGTCCTTTAATTTCATACCCTTGCATTGCTCGATTTCCTTTTTATTTTATTTTATTGTTTTCACTTTGTTAGGTTAGAATTGTGTACTTTTTCTATAGAAGTTTCTACACGTTAAAAGAGAATCGAGTGCATTGAGGAAGTAAGCCAAAAAAGGAAGGTTCAAAATATATCTAGTTGTTCTTACACGTCAAAGGTTTTCACATTAGACAACTATATTTAGTGCTTCAACACATGGAGACACGTACCATCCTACCATTGGACATTTAAAAGATTGCACTTATAGCTAGAGATAATAACACTTAGCTAATGATCTTATTTATTTCGCAAGTTGTTGAGCGAAGGACTACACCTATAATTTTTTGCTCACACGCATATTTTTGTGAACACTTATTGTAATAAACGTCTTTCCGACATTTCATTTCTTGATGGAGCCGATTCATTGTAATTAGCGGGACTCAATTGAGTTTCCAGCTTGTATTCACCAAGTAGTTTCACCTGCTTATGTAATTAGATTAGAGATGTGTTCACACCTCCAAGGCTGAAGTATAAGAGCCAATTATTGTAAACCTAAGGACAGTTTTTTTTGAATCATTAATCAAGATAAGTTTTGAGCGCCGTGACTGTGTCTGAGAGAGAGTCTTATCCTCTTGCTACGCGAGCTACGGAGCCGCCATTGGAGAAGCGACACCGCCATTGTGTTAGCAACGGCGAGAGCTACGCACCGATACCAAGTGTGTGCGTATTCGACTTCTACGCGAGGTGAGCTCCCACGAGATTCTATGTGAGTTTTCTTCCTACCTGTGTGTCGGAATTGAGCGTGCCATATATCTATAGAACCGCAGCGAGTAGAGCTACACATTAGTACCATCGGAGTCGAAATTCGGTCACCTAAATTTTTCGGCTGTCTTCATACGCGTTTACCGCACGGAGTGGTTACAGGTTGAGATTATATTGTAGATTCATAGGATATTGTCCTTACCTAGTGTAGAGATTCCCCTTTGAGTTTGAGGCTGATTCGATGACTTTAGATCACGTTTTGGATAGCATTTGTTTGTGGTACGGTTTTCAGTCATTTGCGTATTTGAGAACTTAGGTTTGATTTCCTTGGTAGTGATTGTCATTAGAAGGTCGAGTAGGTGATTTGACACCCACCTATTTGTTTCCATGCACCTGCGGGTCAAGCTCCGTCTTCGTCTGACATTCTTGTTTGTCGGTTGAGTTCTCGCTATCATAGCCACCGCTAGCGGCGTAACCGCCCAACATTTGGCGCCGCCGCCGGGGACGAGAGCCCTAAGTAGGTGACCTTAGACTAATCCTACGAGGTGAATTGTTTCATTTACTTTGTATATTTTAGTTAGAAAGGTCTAGGAGTGGTGAACTCCGAGGATCTTTGAGAGGTACTAGGAAACTCGTGGTATTCCTGGGTCTTTCTTGTTTGACAGTTTTTTAGTTTAGATTAGATTGATTTTTGTTGGTGATTGAGTGATTGTTGAGATTGAGGTATTTGCTAGTCCGTGTGTGGCAGTGAATCTCTTTATACTCACCATTGCAAAAACCCATTTTATGATTAGAAGTAGCTTAGGTAGGACTTGATTTGATCCTGATCTAGGGCTATTAATCAGTGATTTATTTGCTTGATGTGTTTGTTTGCATGTTAGATCACTAAACCATTGATTTGGTAGTGAAACTTGCATAAACAAAGTGTAGAGAGATTTTCTGTGAAACTGAGTGTTGCTGAGCACTTAAGAGAGCTCTTGGAAGAGTTCTGTGCCAAAAAACTGGAATTCTGTAACATTAGACATCATACGCGTATTATGTCTTAGGGGCTAAACAGAGACCAGAACAGAAAATTTGACATTACCAGAGTGTTCAGAAGGGGGGTTTTACCCTAAGATCAACATAAAACAAGGGCTTTAACACTTCTAGAAACTCAAAATACCATGTCAGAGTGCAAAAAAACGCAAAGAATAGGGAAAATTGATTCAGAGCTCATTTTTGCATTCAAACTTGATAAAACACTTGAAACTCAAAGATAAACACTTGGAGAAGCTTAAAATAGAAAATTGGGAAAATCTGTGAAAAAAGACATCATACGCGTATAATGTCTTTTTGCACTTGCTGATGTGATTTTTGAATTTTGACTTGACAACATTGTTGCAAACATAGTGAATAGCTGAAATATCAAGTTTGGACCAAAATTGGACAAAAAGACATCATACGCATATAATGTCTCCAACTTAATTCTGGGCAAATTTTGACATTTTGCTATCACAGATCCTTTGTACTAGTTGTCTAGAGCTTGTATTTCAAGTTTCATACGTCAAAATTCGGGAAATTGCCTAGAAAAGCCTAATCTGGCCATAACTTGCACAACCAGAGTTCAAATTGAATTTTGTGAGTGGACAGAGCATAAGGGTGCTACTGGGAGTGAGCAAAGCAAAAATATCCAAAATCTGGGAAAAAAGACATCATACGCGTATAATGTCTTTCTGAGCAAATCTGATACAAAATTTTCACTTGAGATAACAGAAGTCTTCCAATTGACAAAACAATCCATTTGACCAAGTATCATTCAGTTTAGATCACTTTTGATCACAGAAACGGGGATAAAACAAACTGCCGAGACTGAAAAGTTAGAATCCTCTAGGGGGATTGATGAATTTGAGATCCGGTAGATATCTCCAGAATAACCAACCGAGACAAAGAGAACAAGCGAGTGTTATATCAACCGAGGAGAGTGTAAACCAAAGTGTAGTGCGACCGTTAGAGCCGATCCTTGAAGGAAGTATTTCCGATACTTCTTTAGAGAGATCTTACGAGATTTTCACTGAACACTTAGGATACTTGAACTTAAACGAAAGAGAAAACATGGCAGCAAGACCATCAAACCCTTCGGCTGCAATGAAGCTATTGTTCATCAAGTATCAATATGACAACAAGCAAGGTGCCAAGATCTACAAAGATGGTATGGACCACTACTGTGTGAAAATAGAAGATAGACCAAGTGAGTTCAAGGACTTAGTGCCTGTGAGCTATAGCAGAGATAGGTACCTAGATGATGAAGGTATCATGTACTTGGTAGTCCTGAATCCTAACATTGTGGACAAGTGGGGATGGATGGGCACGAAAGCCAAAGTAGATGAAGAACCCGAAGAGAAAGCACCAACAATGAGCTTTCCTAATGCTAGATTAAGATGAGAAAATGAAACTTTGAGAATTAACACAGACAACGTCTACGTGGGGTTATACAAGTATAATAATGGAGAGGAAGATCTCTATTATAGATGCGAGGAACCCTACGTTGATGAGTTGACAGAGCAGAAAAGACTTTATGTCTTTACCTACACAGAGGGATCAGAAACGAAGATTGTCGCATATGATAAGTATGGAAGACGATATGCAGCAATCGATAAAAAGGAGTTGGAAGGATACACATACTTTGGGGGACCACTCCACCATTATTATGTCACTCCAAGCCCACTGAGACCATCACCTACAACTGTCTTGCCAGACCCGATGGCAACAGGTAGAGAGAGGACTCATGTAACTGAATCTTTCAGTCGACCTCATTATTCTATGCCAAGCCCAATGGGAACATTACATTCTAGAGAGTCAATGTCTACGAATCGAGATAGTGCAGTTCCATTCTCTACACATACTACGGTAGGTCCGATGTTTGCAACAACACCATCACATTTGCCTCCTAGTAGTAGATTCGTGGCAAGGGAGCCAACTAGAGCAGCACATGAAGTCCATGACACAAGAGAAAGTTTTAGTCGGGATATAGGAGCAATGAGATTGGTGGCAGACAATAGACGCATGAGACCATCTCAAGTGGCCAAGTGTATGCCAAATAGTGGCTCAAGAGATCCTTATGCACATGTCTCACTCTTTAAGCAAGTCTTATGAGCTGAGCTGATAACAGATTTCCACACACAATACGAAGGATTTGGTTTTACTTTAGAAGGGACGGCATTGACATGGTTTCAACCACTGAATGGTGGAGGTTTCCATGATATTGACCACTTGCTGCGAGAGTTTGCCGAGGAATTTTCGAAAAGATGGATCAAACACAACATGGTATCCCAAATATATGCTTTCAAACAGAAGGAGCAAGAAAAGGTGAAGGAAGCTTTGCTTCGCTTCAAACAATACATAGAGATATGTCCAGTACGGGAACGACCGCAAGATGACAGACTATCTGTCCTCTTTATAGAAGGACCGAGAAATGACACTCTCAAGAAAGACTTGCACCTGAAAGCTTGTACAAGTTTTGAGCAAGTGACCAGAGAAGCATTGTACTTAGTGGATAACTGTGCTGTTTATGGTGAGGTGACAACGGATACGGATGTCGCATCCAATAGCTCATCATCCGTAGCTAGCGAGACCACCACTAAGAAGAATGTCCAAATAACAATAGTGCCGAACATGGAACAAATGATAGAAGATGCTATAAGGAGATTAGCACCATACCCTAAACCAATGCCAAAACTAACGAAATGGTGTGCAATCGAACAAAAATGGACAAATCATTCAACAGAAGAGTGCTATTACAACAAGGGTTATGTGAAGGAGCATCAGTATGCACCTCCAGCTCAAATAGCACCACCTCAGGTACATCCAGTACCTAGATACCCAATGGGAAACGTACCAGGACCTATGGGGATAGAAAGACCGTAGCCAGTATTGGGGCAACAACCACCCTTACCAGGAGTGAGACCAGTGGGTAGTAGATATGCACCCACCCTAGAGAATCAGGAAGAACGAGCTTTAGTGCTTGTTCAGACTTATTATGAAGATTTTGGTGCATCCATGGCTCCTACTGTGTATTACCCACATGAAGAACCAAAACAACCAGAACCTTGGAGCATGATAGGAAATGTTGGACCACCAACAACCGCACATGCCTTAGATGAAGAGAGGTATAACTTGGACGCAAGAACACTTATGTTCATAGCTCATGGGGGGTTGTCAGGCCAAAGACCAGTCTACCCACAAAGAACAAATCAAGGGACACCAAGACCTGCATTGGGCCCCTGTTATAAGTGTGGAGGTGACCATTTGATGAATGTTTGTCCACACATATAGATCATTAGAATAAATTCATATTGCACAGAGTGTGGTGTCACTCACTTCATTGAGGATTGTTCAAAGAATCCCAACAAAGTGCAAAAGACAACATTGAACATGCTAGAGTCGATTCCTGCTAGCAGTGGGTCTGAAAATGAAACCAAGATACCAACACAAGTTGTGACTAGAGCTCAAGCAAAGAAAACCACTAGAGAACCAGAGAATGGAAAGTCAGAGATGGAATTGGCAAGTCAAGGACGACGAAGCCATAGAAACACATGGAAAGCTAGGAAAGCCCGCATGAAGCTGAAAAAAGAATAGCAAGACGCAATTCTAGTTGAGGAATTAAAACAAACAAAAGACAGATTAGAGAAACTTGAGAGTCAAAACGGAATACGGGAAATGGACTCTGAAAAGTCGAAACTGAAGAGTGTCAAAGAGACAACGAGTGTAAGCTCAGGGGGATCAGTGGTAGTCGACAAAGTACACGAACCATTGGATGCACTGATGAGAGCTTACGAAGCGAGATTAAAGAACAACCAAACTCAAGAACAACGGTGGTTGACTTATCCAAACGTGGATTGGAAAAGTAGAGACTCGAAATGTGTCAAAAAATGATCGAGACTGCACAAGCCTTGTTAGAACCACCTAGAGAACCAATGAATTGTGGAGCGGAAAACCCAATTCATCAAGAGACTATCCTCTCACGGGTAGTTGAAAAGCCTAACAGTGCACAAAAGCCTAAAAATATGCACGGGGATGAACGTATAGTTATGAACACCACAGATCAAGAAATAGAGAGTTTTCATCCTGTGATACAGAGGTCTTACGGAAGAGATGAGGATTACAATGAGTTTTGGAAACAAGTGAGAGAGGCAAAATTTGCAAACGAGCTGAGTTGTCAAGCTAATCAGACTAATGGGGAAAAGGACGTCAGGAATCCTCCCATAGAGGAATTTGAGGCAGGATCTCAAGTGGACTTAGATCTGCATTCTTACTGGGGAGATGGAGGCTCTGTTAGAACAGTAGAGAGTAAACCTCATTTGCTGAAAACCTTGCCTTCATACTTAGGAGAATACGAAGTAAAATCTGAGATTAGAGCGCTTCCGTCACGAGGAATCTCTTCAGGAAAAGTTACAAACTCGCAAGGATTGATAGAGATTTTGTCAACACCACTAACATGCACTATCACCTAGCTGAGCTTTTGAGACTATGAACAAACATGTGGGCAACTGTAGGAAAATGCTTGGATAAATTTGGGATAAAAGACCCAACTACAAAACTGCAAGAGGGCATACGAGAGCTGAGTACGCCACAAAAAAACGCTAAGCTTGTACCTTTGAACAAGGTTGGAGAGTATTGCGAAGGCGAAGAGGGGAATACAATCTTACCAGTTGAATTCCACGGAGTTAACACGATGTAAATACTTGACAGCGGGGCTGGAGTAGCCATTGCTACGAAAGAAATCTGAAAAAAATGGGAAAATCGGCGATAAGAAAAACGAGGTTGAAACTCCAACTAGCGGACGGACAAATGGAGAGACCTTTGGGACTGTTAGAGAAAGTTGTAGTGACTTCTTGTGGAATTGAATACGAGCATACTTTTGCTATTGTTGACTTTGGCAAGGAGAATAACTATGATATTATACTTGGAAGACCATTCATGAGACAATTGAAAATGGTCCAGGATTGGGGTTACGACCACATATACTTGAGACACATGGAAACCACTACTCGCGTGAACCTAAAAGACCATAGCTACAAGGATGTGAACCGAACACTAGTTGAAGAGTTTGATTCATCTACTTTGGCAGGATCAGAGTTTCCAGCTTGGTTAGGCAAACCCAAAGAGTTATCGATGTGTGGAGCTTCGAACTGTGGAAGTTTGAAGCGTGAAGAATGTGTTTTAGAAAGGGCAATTAAAGACGAAAATTATATAGGTGAACCCTTTCCAGAGGATGCACTTGAACCATTAGAATGGACACACATTCTAGCAACCCTAGATGTTTGTGCAATTCAAGATGGTCCCACAACGAAGTTTTGTGATAAAGATGGATATGATGTGGTTCCGTACTTCATGATGAGAGCTGTACTCGAAAAGGAGACTGGAAAGATTGATACACCAGACAACAGAGATGAAGAGGAGATGTTTCACGACATTCCCGATCATCCAGAATGGGGAAATGAAGCTGACAACGAGTCCACAGACAACTCAAGCGAGAACGAGGAAACCATAAAGGATGTCAGATTCTATGATTTCCCAAATCAGATTGAAAAACGCCAGAAATGCTACAGAGAAAAGAGAAAAACGAAAGGGGTTAGAAACACTCCGATGCCTAAGATAAGAGGAAAAAACCAATTCCTAATTACTACTCCAAAAGTCATTGGGCAAGAGCTACAAATGAAACTTTAGTCAAGGTGGGTGATCTTGAGGAGCCATATGTTGCATTGATATATCATGGCTCCAAAATTAATCTTATGTCCAAGAGTTTTTATATGAAGGGCTCATGAAGGGCAAGTGGCCGATAGACACAAGCCATGGTTGGATGATTAGAGCTACAAATAACTCATCAAGATTGGTCAAAATTGGTCAACCTGATTCTAGGGATAGGATGTCTGATCATCCAATACTACTAGTGGAACCTTTTTAAAAGTGGGTGATGGATTTTGTGGGACCAGTGAAGCCTACAACAAGCAAGGGATGCAAATATATTTTAGTTGCTACAGATAATTGTACTAAATAGGTGGAAGCAGTAGCTCTCAAGGAAAATAAAGCTCAGAGTGTGGCTAGATTTCTCTATCATAATATCATGACTAGTTTGTGTCATGATTCCTGTGGAACTGGTAAGTGATAGAGGAATCCATTTCCTAAATGAAACGATTTTTGAACTAACAAAAACTCATATGATTATGCATAAGAAGTCTACAGCTTATCATCCTCAGGCCAATGGACAAACTGAGAGTACAAATAAGACCTTGGTCAGAATCTTGAAGAAGATTGTTTAGGATAATTAGAAAGATTAGGATGAGAAGTTAGATTCAGCATTGTGGTCTTTTAGGACAATTTTCAAGGTCACAACAGGTATGACTCCATTTAAATTGGTATATGGTCTTGAAGTGGTGGTGCCGATGGAATTTGTAGTCCCAAGTCTCATAGTTAGTGCTAAAAAATGAGCCCTCAGATGTTAGTGCAACATAGGAGCAAATATTTGATTCAGCTAGAGGAGGACAGATTGGTGAGCTCTTATATTTTTGAGGTGATACAGAGAAGGAGAAAAGATTGGGTAAGTATGAATGTTGAATTTAAAGTTTTCCAAATTAAAGATTGGGTGATGCTTTATAACTCCAGATTGGTGAATCAGATTTGTGGTTGTGTCAAATGGTGATGATCTAAATCAAATTTGTGGTTGTGTCAAACACCAACTCAAAGTCACCAGATGGCTAAGTTCTAGGAATGGTCAGTTGGATTTTGCCGCGTTGTATGTTCTCAAGTCAAAGCATGGTTGCTCAAAATTTTCAAAGGGGCAAGATTCGAAAATGTTATAGAATTGTGGGATGCTTCTCCACTAAACACAATAATAGAAGTGCGGGTACGATTAGAGAGGTGTGGAAGGTGGGGTGTGCTAATTGAAGGTGCCATACATCAAACCCATCATGCAGGTCTTGTATGCATGTGGTCGCTTGAATTCAACAAGTATGCTCCCGCTGTATAGTTGCCCTTAGCCATGGTCAAGGGAAAGAATTCCAACGCCATGCAGTTGGGACCCGAGGATGATGAACCACCAAAGCGACCGCATTGCAACATGGAAATAGTTGTTAGCGTTGATGTTAGCAGCCAGGAGGAAGAAGAAGTATCTGTCGAAGAAGACTCACAGCAAAAACTCCTCTTAGTGCGGTCAAGCTTCGACAAGGTCTCATGGATCCTTTCATGGACTTCAAGGTAGGCATTGATTGTAAAAGAAAGTTTAATGCTGAGTGGTTAGGTAAGATTGGATTGCATGCTTTTGCATTATTACCATGGGGTGATTGGAAGCATAATTTCTATGCAAAGTCTTAGTTAGAGATTCCGAGGAAAACAAAAGGCATGCTGTCTAGCACTGTATTTTTTACTCCTGAATTGGTAACATAAGTTTTTTAATTTCCATTGAAGGGTGCTACCATGATACCTAAATGTTTTGACATGATCTTGAGGAAGGAATTTGGTAGTACAAAAGGAGGAAAAAAGTATTATATGCAAAAAAAGTTACCTATGACAGGAGAGAACAGTTAAAAGTGGTGCCTAGAAAAGACATGCTTCTTGATTAAGTTTGATTACATGTCAAAGGAGAACTACACACCTTTATCTTTTGCAGAGCAAGGGGGTACAGTAAATTGGGGAAATTGGTTGTATGAGAAATTGTCTGCTAAGGTATATTTGTCAGATAAAAGGAAAGCACATAATGGTAGCAGGTTGTCTGCATATCTGTCAACTTTATTTAACTTTGCTCAAAAGCCGCAAATTGAACAAAGTGAGACAGAGTATCAAGCATTACCTGATACTTCTAGCAAAGCATAGTTGCTGAAGAAAGATCAATCTACAAGTCAAACATTGGATTTGGCAATAGAGTTGGGAGGTAATCCAAAAAAGTTAAAGAGTCCTTCAAATTTCTGGTGCAGGCAGGATATACAGTGGAAGAAGCTTTCAGGTTTGTTCAAACTCCAGAAATGGTGGATTCCATGAAGAAGTTGGACATTTCTATTCCTAAGCCTGGCTTTAAGGAGCAAACACCAGCAAAGTTAGATAAAATATTTACTTTATCTAAAAAGAGGAAAATAGGGACTGAAGGAATGAATCTGGCAAAGCAATTAGATTTTGAGGATTCAAGTGCTAAGGGAAATCAAGGACGAGTAGCTATTGAATATGCAGGCATGGCTATAAAGATGCTGACAGAGGTTTAGAAATTTTTGAGCAGGCAACAGACACAAGTGGAGGCTCAGATGCAGTCAATGGTAGAAACAGGGGTAGAAAAAGTGTTGTTGCAGGAACAAATGGACATGGTGCACAATTTGAAGTTGGAGTTGGAGGATTTGAAGATTAAACATAGGGATGAGGTACATGATTTGTTGCTGCAACATCAAAGTGAATTGACAAGAGGTAAGATGTCCTTAAAGAGTGGACTTTGAATTTGGAGGAAAAGGTCAAGTATGAATTGGAACAATTAGCTGGCAAGAATGCAGAATTGCAGGTTCAGAATCTTATGTTTGAGCAAAGATTGAAACCTTTGTTGGATCTAGAGAAGCAGGTTTTAGGTCAAGAAGAACTTGATTTCAATGGGGTGCTGATATCTAAAGGAGATGTACAATACTTAACTAGCAAGTGATGGATAGTATTTCAATGGGGTGCTGATATCTAAAGGAGATGTACAATACTTAACCAGCAAGTGATGGATAGTATGCAAGAAGCATGGAGTTCCATGAGAGAGAGGCTGACTACTGTGTAAAGCATCCATATGAAGTCAAAACAGGTTTTGTTAGTGCTCATGAGGAAAATCTGCTGGTAGAAGTTGATCAACTCAAGAAAGAAAGGGAGTACTAGATTTGTCAGGTGCAGGAGCTTAAATTAAAGCAGAAGGGGAAATTGATTATAGAAGAGGAGAAGCAAAGTGCAGAGCAGGTTCAAAAGTGCTCAGAGCAAGCAGAGATTTTTGAAAAACCACTACAGGAGAAGAGCAAGCAACAAGTGGAAAAGTCCAATGTTGAGCCAGAAATACAGTTAGTTCTACGTGAGTAATCAATGCCAGAGATAGCTGGTTCTGATCAAGCTGGGGCTCCATTACCTGACGCAGAAGGTGGTGTTGCTAGTACTGAAGCTGTGGAAAATAAGGTCTAGTTCTAGGCATAGTCAGACTGAGCATCATATGTGTCTTTTTGAACATTTTGAGAGTTAGTATGTATTTTGATCAAGGGACATGTTGATCCGAGTCGGACGTGCCATGTGTTAAAAGGGGTATTTCTTAGTAAAGCTCAGTCAAAATATTTCTTAGTCCGACTTTTGATAGGTCGGATGCTTAATCGGATATTGCTGACTCTAATTGGTTGGACAATTATAACCACTAGTTAGTATTTTGTATGCTACATGAGTACTGAGAAGGATGTAGAGAAGTTATCTATGGTGTTTCTTTACGTGTATGAGTTCTGTCAGATCATTGCATGCTGATTCGAAATGTGTTTATCTATCTTTTTTGATAAGTCTGAATACAGTGTTTCTGTCTATTCTTGGTTAGAAGCTTGTATGGAAGTTTGATGCATGTGTTGTACAACCCCAACATGGATGCAAAAGTGTAACATGCATAAATAAACAAATCTCGACCGGCAACCACGACTGTGTTGAATGGTTAAGTTGATGTCTTGCAAAATCTCCTCCTCCAAACTGGCACCAATTATTGAAGCTTTCTTACGCTCCTTGCATACCCCACAAGCTACAAATCGGTGCATTGTTAAAACCACTACATTCTGTGTTGTTTTGAAAATAGGGTACTTGGCTATGTCAAAACAAATTTCACACACACCTGTAGTCTCTACTCTCATATCTTGCTTCTTTTTAATCATGTGCCCAAAGCATTGGAACATACCCATCAATGTGTCAACTGGAAATAGATCACTGTTTTGCTTGCACACTACAATGAAAAATTGCATGAGCAGATTGTTTAGGTCACAGAGATCTAGTTTCTCAAGAGGAATCTGCAACTCTAAGCTAGAAATTTTCCTCCACACCTCAAATTTCTTTCAAGCCCAATTGTCCTTGTGCTTAGTGCCAATTTACCCTATACCGAGTTGCCCTCTCTCTAGTTGAGCATCCCCAACAAGAAAGCCACTATTTGTTTGCAAATCAGATTCGACACCAACAAGAACACAAGGCGGAGAGCTTACCTTGTTGCCCTTGCCTCTCCCAACCAAAGCGGAAGCCTCAACCTTATTATAATAACCTTGTGCACTCAAACTACTATTCATGGCTACATTTTTAGTACAAGTGTCATAAAAACTAATATCTACTTATTCCAAATAATTTTCTCATATTGAATTGATCATTTAATATGAGAAGACGAATGGGAACAAGAGGTAGAATATAGATATGTGTTGTTAGACTATCTCAGCATTGGACCAACAAGGAGAGATGGTTACATCTCAATAGGGGTCCAAGGAGTTTGTCTGCCAAGGAGCAATGTGCATATAATGGAGCTTAAAAAACCTTAGGGTTAGCTTCATTAAAGACTTCCAAAGGTTATTGGTAAAAGTCCTTAGACCTAGGACCTTAGGCAAGATGGGGTTGACCTTGAGGTGGGAACCTTGCCCAAGCTTGAGGTGCTTGTTGTGCTTGTTGAATAAGGTGCAAGTGAGGTGCTTGTCATGCTTAATGACTACGATGCTTGAGGAGCTTAAGGTGCTTGAAGTCAAAAAGGTGCCTACAAAGGAGGGAGCGAGCCTAAGAAGTAGGGGAGGAGAGAGAACACATATGCACCCTCTCAAGGGTCACCCCTTCCACAAGAGGCATGTAGGACACATGTCAAGCCCCCCAGCAAGGTTGCCCTCATAATGTGCCTAAAGCCTATTGGATGATCTTTAAAGAGGTCCATTGAGAATTTAGATTAATTAAATAATTATCCAAACATTATTCATCTCTCAAAGGGAAAAGAAGCACACTTGTACAAATGCTAACCCCTCTTGCTTGAAATGACCATACCCTACAATTGGCCAAGCTTGGCAAGGGCCAATAGGGATCAAGCATGAGTGAAGAGAGAGAGGGGTCGACCTAGGCAAGGGAGAGACCTCATTTTTCTCATTCTCGCACTCACACACATTCTCTCATTGTTTTGAGCAAGAAATCAATCTCCTTATCCAAGCTTGAGAAGTAGAAAGCCTACACCAACAACTCTTGGCTGTGGAATGCAAATCCAACCAAGAGCAAAGCTTCAATGACATGCTCATCTTTTCTATCATCTATATTACTATGCTAAGCTAAGCTCCAAGAGTAATCTATGGTGAGGAAAGTACTTCTTTCTCGTATGCTACTTCTTCTTCCTCTTCCCTTCTGTCACTCCTTGCTAGCTCTCTCCACCTTTGAAGGTGTTTGAGGTCTTGGGATTGGGGCCGGGGACAAGTTAATGCTTTTGTAAGTTAGTTAAGGGCATAATTTTGGTGCATGAAGCTTACCATCTTCATTGCATCCACAAGGAACACAAAGCATGTATTGTACCAAGTCTCTTTTCATGGGAAAATCTATAATACAAAAGCCTTTTGGAGGGGGGACCGTCTCCAAGTAAATCCGGTCCTCAATTGTTGTCAATTTCTCTAATTCTCTCTTCTTTTACAAGTATTGTTCATGCCAAGCTAACTAGGTATAATGGTTATTTTGCTATCTTTAACCAAGTATTCTCCTTATGCTCATGAAAAATTCTCATAAAGAAATGCTCACTACAGTTATCTTAATGCTGCTACTCTCAATGTTATTAGTCCAATTCCATTGCAACAAGCATGAGAAGAAACATTAAATTCACAAAATGAAAAGCTGCCAAACTACATGTAAGACCTCGCAATCAACGAATAAGGAATATTTTGAACAAGAAATTTGCAGTATTTACAGTAATCAACTATGCTAGCAAGGTCTCTTAATCACATCTACACTAAATATTTACACACACCTACAAAACTTGCAACCTGAGATGCTCCTTACCTAGCACCTTCTGCGGATCCTCCATATGCGCATTGTGTCGAGACTCCTTCCACAAAAACGCCTTTAATACATGCTCCATCGCCAACTTCTATGGAAGTCCACAATCATTGGGCAAGAGAGAAAAAGACAGCACTCCAAACATTTGAGAACCTGCACAATGGAATACAAAAGGCTATGTTGAGAATGAAGCAAGTCCATTCGTGACATTATTACTAGAGAACCCACAAAACCTTACACTTGGAAAACCAACATCAATGGAACCTTGTCAGCACCAACGACACTTCTCCAAGCACAAACGCAGCTCATCAACACAAAACTGTGGTAGAAGCTGTTTTTTGGACAGAGATCGTTGATGGAGATCGCTCGTCAACACAAATTTGTGTAGAATCTACTTGACCATGAACCCTAACCTAGAATACACATAACTACTACCCTCCTAATAGACCAAAACAAAATGCAACCTGTAGGTAATTGTGCAGCCAATGGTGAGTGCATAGCTCCGCCTACCCCATCGATCACCCTGGCTTCAACTCCGCCATCGCTTCACTCGGGTGCGCAAAAAACCTATGCACGAGAAACGTCCGCCATCACTTAGCTTACATGTAGCACACTGGATTGAGCTCCCCCATCGCTTAGCTTACAAAAACCTACGCCCTGGACCATTGACGATCGGGAATGGTAGTGAAGTGATCATTTCCCCATAATAAGTGCTCCTACATGGCTGTCGACTGACGTCGATTGCTACGAGGTCTCATTTATTATAAGGAATGGCCACTTCACGACCATTCCCTACCCCAAAAAGTCAAAGCAATGCGATCATCTCTTGCCAAAAACTCAAAAAATCTCTCTACTTTCTCTTCCCCATAATGTTATGGAACAATCATTTTTCCAAATATACAAAATTCTTTTCCTTGATTTTGTGAAGAGGAAATTTTAGAATAGTAGGTTGGGCGGAATTTTTCCTTTGCCCCCTGCGCTTAACCGGCAGTTTTGAAATTGAAAACGGCACCATATTAAGCTGACACATTTTTCCTGAACACTGCTTCCCCAACTCCAAAAAAGAAATGTAACCTAACAGTAGCCTAGTTGCAGGTTTATTGAAGTCTTTTGAGTCTGAGAGCGTGCTCAAGCACAGAAAGACCCAAGGATGATCGGCGAAGAGCATGTTCGCATGTCTTGGCGCGGCGCCTCGCCATGTCGGCAGAAGCGCTTCTTTGTCTGGCAAGGCACTATTGTTGAAAGACGGGTTTCCCGCCACGAACCTCCTTGGCACGGCCACTCAAAAAGTCCATTCTTCTCTTTATTACACAGGAAAATGCGGAAAACAACAGACCCATTTGAGCATGGTCGCAGTAAACGTAGAATCAGAAAAGACCCATTTGTGCGCACTCACAGAAAGCATACCCGAGGACAGGAGGGACGTCAAAGTGCACAACACTCATCATCTCTCCTACTCAGAATCACTGGCAACGGCGCTGGATAAAGTGCAGCTCCCATGTAGCCGTGCAGATTTCGCTTTCCTTGCTGCTTTCTTGCGTTTGTGTGGAAATATGTGTGCATTGGCCCAGGGCCAACTGGTACACATCCACATTATAAAGTGTGAAGTTGATCAAACTACATTCTTGCAAAACGTTCTGTTGCAGATGTATGGCAAATGTGGTGCGGTAAATGATGCATATGCAGTTTTTGCAAAAATGCAGCAGCACGATCAGCACTCATGGAACTTTATGGCCTCAGCTTACACCAACAGTGGAGAGTGGGATCTAGCTTTGGAGATCTTTTATCGATCGCGTACTCAAGGGTTTATAGTGAACGAATATGTCCTCACTAGTATTATCTCAGCTTGTGCTGGCAAAGAGGACTTGAGACAGGGGAAGAATGCGTATGCTTGCTTAGTAGATAGTGATTATGAGGCATCGGAAGCAGTGGGCAATGCTTTGGTAAATCTATATGGTAGGTGTCATTGTCTTGATGACATGTGGACTGTGTTTAACAAAATAGTGGAGAAAAGTGTGATATCTTGGTCGTCAGTCATCATGGCTTACACCCGACATAATCTTGGAAGAGAGGCAATTTCACTCTGGCGCCACATGCAACAGGAAGCTATTTTGCCAAACAAAGCAACAATTATTGGTCTTATTGATGCATGTGCCAATGAGGCTGCATTGCATAGAGGAAAGCAAGCCCATTGCTGCATTTTGAGAAGCCTTTTTGAAAATGATGGCATGGTTTTGACTACCTTTATCAATATGTATGGGAAGTGTGGTGACATGGAGAATGCCTTGAAGGCGTTCGAGCGGTTGCAAGAGCACAGTGTGGTCTCATGGACTGCTCTTATGGCAGGTTATTCTCAGCATGGACATACCAAAGAGGCTTTTGAAATATTTGATAAGATGCAACAAAATGGAATTACACCCAATGAGGTTACGTTTGTTTGCATTCTTGATGCATACAACAGCCAGGGATTACTTGACAAGGCTAAGCAAATGCATGCTTGCATCGAACACAGCGGATTTGACGTGAACGTCGTGGTGGAGACTGCTCTAGTGAAAATGTATGGTAAGTGTGGCAGTCCAAGTGATGCACGAGCATTGTTCGATGCGATGCCACAGCGCAGCCTTGTATCATGGAACACAATGCTTTCAGTCTACGCACAGCATCGACATCGGAAGGATGCCTTTGAGCTGTTTAGTTTGATGTTGAGGAGGGGAGTAACCTTGAATCGAGTCACCTTCGTCAGCATGCTATCTGTATGTGCAGACGAAGGAGCTGTGACAGAAGGCAAGTGGATGCATGATCAAGTTGTACGGCGTGGCTACTTCAAAGATGCCGTTGTCGGCAATGCCCTTTTAAACATGTACACCAAGTGTGGCGAGGTAAATCCAGCGCAGAACGTTTTTGAAAGATTGTCTGAACGAACGGTCGTGTCTTGGAACACCATGATTCCTGCATATGCTTACCATGGACATGGTAAGTAAGTTCTATCAATGCTTCGACGCATGAAGAAGGATGGTGTGCACCCAAACCTAGCGACCTTCAAAGTTATTTTATCTGCTTGTGGCCATGCTGGCTGTGTTGATGATGCAAATGCATGTGTGAATGCCATGCGTGAGCTTTTTGGACTAAGAGCAGATACAGAGCTTTATGATTGTGTCATTGATCTTCTTGGGAGGACAGGAAGGCTAGATGATGTTGAAGAAAAAATTTCTCTGATGCCAGTGCAACCAAGGCTTGAGTCATGGTTAATGTTGTTGGGTGCTTGTAGTAATCAGGCTGATTTACAACGAGGAGAATATGTTGCAAATCAGGTTTTTGAGATGTTTCTGGAATGTACCGCACCTTATGTTATCCTATCCAATATGTATGTGGCTGCTGGTAGGGACTCAGATGCGGAGAGGCTTCTATCAAGGATGAAGGAAAAGGGCTTGATGCAGTCGGGAGAGTGCAGCTACATTGAGGTGGATGGAGTGGTGAAGAAGTTTTCTTGTGACGATCGATCCGATCCTCAAGAGCAAGAGATTCATGATGAGTTGGGCAGGCTGGAAAGACTAGCTGCTGATGCTGATTTTAAGGCAACGTCACATGGAGATGTTGCTAGTGATAATACCTCTTGTTATCATACTGAAAGGTTGGCCATAGCTTTTGGCTTTTCATGCACGGTCCACAAGAGTTCTCTCTTTGTTGCTAAGAGTGCTCAAATGTGCTCTGAATGTCATGTGTTTTTGAAAATTGTATCTAAAGTCTGCGATAAAGAAATCATCATCAGTGATTCCACAGGGGTGCACCGCATGCAAGATGGGGCATGTTCTTGTGCAAATTAATTTAAATTCTCTGCCACTTCCAGGGTTGGGCTCGTTAGCTTTGAACAAATTCTCCAGGGGTGTATAGCATGTGCATATTGTCAATTATTTGTGTAGCCACATAGACCTAGATAAGCCATAAGGATTTTGTATCAAATATAATGTGTTGCCCATTGATGGAGGTAACCTGCAACCAAGACATGTTGATGCTGAAAAAATTAATGAAGGCTTGCAGTTTTCAATGGAAAGTCTCAAGCATTTAGTCGAAACACTTGGGAGCTCCTGTCATGCGGATGTGTGAGTGCTTTGTCGAATCTGTGTGTTCAGCTTGTCTTATAATTTGTGAAAACGCTCTTCTCACTCTATAGCCATAACTAAATATCACACAGGGATATCACTCTTCTCACATCTTTGCCATGTGCCACTTCTTAAAGGGATACCACCATTGTCATATATCACTCTTCTCAGATCTTTGCCATGTGCCACTTTTTACAAGGATACCACCATTGCCATATATTTGCAATGTGTCACTTACTGTATTCTTACTAATCCATTTTTGAAACAAAGGAAATGTTTTAAGCTTGAAAACTAGTCTTGCTTGGTGGGCCTTGCTAAGCAATATTGCAGCCATGAATAATTAAACAAACATGATTTTATGCGTCGAATCACTTCTTCCTAATTGAGAAGAAGTAATTCCCTATTGCGAATATCAGGATGTATCCTGCTGCCTTGGTACAAATCCTTGTTCATAGCAGTCTTTAAGTGAGCTCACAAAAGAAAAGCCCAACCGAGAAGAAGCATGTCATTATGCGTCGAATCACTTCTTCCTAATTGAGAAGCCGTGGCCAGTGATGAGGAAAGCACGCTAACCAAGACAGCAGGTGATCCCACTACCGTTACGGTTGTTCTATATGTATTCTGTGTGTGGCTTGCCGCTGCCGTTGCTATAGTTTGCCGCTTTGTTTTTGAGAACCAGGTTGGCTGCCTGATTGGAAAGGGTGGCCGCATCATTGAACAGATGCGCAAGGATATCAATGCCTGCATGCGCTGCTTTGGTGATGAGCTGGTTTTCTTGCATGATGTGATTGTATTTGGCGAGCTGCCCTCTCTTTGAAAACATCCCAGAGCTTACTGACCCTGCCACTGTTGGGCATATCTTGTGATCATAGCACTCCAAGAGACGACATGGAAGCTTGTCAAGCACTTTTTGTGCTTTGACGACCAGCTCTATGCAGACCTTCAGAACGAAAGAAAGCACTACGTTTTTTGTCAACAGCCCCTGACTAACAATATTACCGTGAACTCTTTTGCCCATACCAACATGTTTCATAATGCCACATGCCTTCAAGATAGAAGCATAGCTGATTGCATTTGGAGAGTTTCCCTCTCTTTGCATCTGCTGAAAACAGCCCAGAGCTTCCTGGCCCTGCCACTGTTGGGCATATCCCATGATCAGAGTATTCCAAGAGGAGACGTGTTAAATAATCATGTTGATCGAGGTCCCGACACAAACTGAACACTTGCACCAACCAACCCATGAATACACCACACTGACTTGGCAAAATACTCGACTTAGTTTTCAACATGCTTTCGTTAAACCCTCAAGCTACATGAATTAACGTCCGTCTCTTTGATCCATACAGCTTGCAGTATTCTTTCATTGTGGCACTCATTTGTTGAAAGTTGAGGAACGTTTCAGTGTGAGCACTAACCCATGACCGTCATAATGATAGAATAGCTTATGACATTAAAGTGCAACCCCTGGTCCCCTAAAGTACTCAGATCTCTCTTTTCTGTTGAGAGAGAGCATTTTGACAGCCACCCCAGTTAGAGATATGCCTCCAGTGTATATATACTCCAAAATAGACCTTTCAAACAAAGCACAGAAATATACCTCCAATGAATGGGAAGGCCGAAATGCAACAAAATGTTTATCATAACCCACCGTGTGCTCCTTGCTCAATTCAACAACCTGCAAAACTCTCAATATGCATCACAGGATTGAAACCTACCCATATTTAAATAAATGAAAAGTTTACAGCTTCCTCTAATCCCATGTAGTAACTACTCCCAAACAACCCAAATGTGCTCTTCAGAGGGAAGTTGTTTAGTAGTTGAAAATGCCAAGAGCTTCAATGAAAGGAAATCTCATTGCTTTGACATTACCTGCTTGAATGGGGCATTATTGAGTTTAATGAGGTTCGTGTTAGAGTCTTCTATGATGCTGAATTCAATGTAATTCATAGTAGAGCTCTCTTTGTCAAAGAAAATCTGAGTGTCATCATGAGTTATATCAGGTTCAAATCCATTTGCCATATGATAATCTGTCATCCCTGTGTTACCTGCATAATATTCGACTCCAGGGTTTGAAGAATCAATGTGTGAGGATGCCACATTCATTATCGACTCTTCACTTTTCCGAAAGATTTCAGCCGTAAAATTATTCAGGTAAGTTCGATGACCTTTTGCTGACGAAACTGTGAAACGGGCATTATTCTCTACCAATTCTGATGATGATGGTGATGATATTGTGAAATTCGAAGTTCCCCACTCACCATCACGAGTTTTGCTGATAACGAGGGCTGATTGCGTCTTTGGCGAGTCATCTGGATCATGTGTTAGTGTACCATTCACCAACCTGACTGGCTTGTCTCGAGTCTTAGACTCTCTACTCTTAACATCTTCGCAAGCTGTAGCTTCACTTGTCTTAAAGGAAACTTGTTTCTTCTTTGTCTGCCCAGCTGCTTTTCCCTTCTGAAATGTTAAAGTGTAATGATTATCATTTGTCTTAACCATCAACAGATGGGGCTCTTCGAAGGGATCATAAGCCGCAGAAAACTAAATTGAACTGGGAATCAGCAATCTTGCATGTCAAGCCAGCATCAGCAGGCTCATACAAGTCTTAAACGTTTATGTATGTGTGTATTTGTGTTGGATTAAATCTTTCTTTCTTCTGCATTTTTGGTTCAGCTATACTGTGCTTTGTTAATTTGTGGGATCTCTCTCTCTCTCTCTCTCTCTCTCTCTCTCTAAAAAACACACAATCTGAGTCCAAATTTGCATCGGTACACTGTGCCCAAACTTATGCAATATACTCATAGCAGCATGACAAGCATGTACAGGCAGACCCAAGCATCTTCTTAGACACTTCCTAATGCAAATCCAGCGTACTTGTCTGCATGGGAGGTTGGATAGAAAGCTAACCTCAATGGTTGCTTGAAGCTGTACGTTTTGAGTAGTGCAATATTCAGAGGTGGCCATCTGCTCAGAATAGCCCAAAGCCTCCAATGGCCTGTTCTCAAGAGCTGATGGGTCAGGATCGATGACACAAGTCCTCCCACAGATGCCCACTACTCTGATCCTCTGAAAACAGCACTCTGCAACCTGTGGCGCCTCAATTGAGACTGCATAGTCGATCCTTGCTCTGTACCTCGAAGAAGATGGAGGGTATAGTCTTTGAGCAAGCTCGAACTGCGATGTGAGGACCTCCAGTTGCGTGAAGGCCTCCATCCATCTGGGAGCTACTGACTCTAAAGGTGTGAGCCACTCGGCTGGTACTGCCTCGCTAATGTCCTGACACATGCTCTGTCCTCCTCTCATGCCCTACAGCTGGACGGTTTGTAGCTCCTCTATCAAACCTGAGAACTCAAGCCAGTCGCCAAGAGTGCGTGCTGGACCCTCTGCCATGGAACCCCAAGACACATGAGGCCTACTACCAACCAAGTGGCCTCTTTGAGTGCTGACCATGAGTGGAGGGTCTCCAAGGGCCTCCTGCCTGAGGCACTCGAGCTCTGAGTCGCTGTGGCAACAAATCCTTCCAAGGCTCCTCCCCTGGAAGCAGTCCTCTGACCACAAACTTCCCAAGAAGGGCTCTGCTCTGCTAAGCTGGGCCTATGATCCCCTAACCCCCCCTGAGAACACGGTAGAGTGATGATATGCCAAGCTACTTTTTCTTGGGCCATCTGAATGTCGCGCCCTGACCAAAGAAAGTTCTTGATCAGCCTCTCTACTTGGCTGATACAAGAACTCGAAAAGATCAAACAAGAGGTAATGTACCACATAGTGCAAACAACACCTGGTTGATCACTACAACTCTGCCTGCCAACGAGAGCCGTGCCGAGCTCCAGTGAAGCAACTTTCTCCTGATGGACAAGAGGAGGGGAGCAATCTACTGCTCAGGAGACAGATCCAGGCAACCTGGCAACCCAAGTAACGAACTGCAGTCCCTAGAGGGATCCATCCAAAACCCTCACCTGGCAGCCAATCAGGCGTCACACTGCCAACCGAGAAAGCCACTGTCTTTCTCCAATTGATCAGTGCGCTTGATGCACAGAAAAATGTCTCAAGAGCCTGCTCATACCTGTGTAAGTTTGCCTCATGTCCTCCAAGTACAAAGTTGAGTCGTCTGCAAACTCAGCATTCAATAGCTCATCGCCCCGAATAGGAAGCGCTAAGCCTCGTAAACCAACCTGCTGGAAAACGAAAAACCTGCTCATCGCCTCAGCATAGAACAGAAAGAGGAAAGGGGCAAGAGGACAGCCCTGCCTGACCAAATGTGTAAGCAAGAAACGGTCTCCTCTACCTCCTGCAAAAGCACCTCACTGTGTGCACGTCTATGAAGAGTAGACACTCCTCTGATCCAAGCATCTGAGAAGCCCATCCTGTGTAGAGTGCCCTCGAAGAAGTTCCAGTCAACTTTGTCGTAGGCCTTCTCAAAATCGAGAAGTAGTATCACCAGATCCTCCCCTTGGAGATGCGCAAGGGCAAAGCCTCCCAAAAGGTGAAGATGTTGTCAAGGATACTGCGCTCCTTAACAAAACCTGTCTGGGTCCCATGGATAAGGCTCTCTAGAAGTGGATGAATCCTCAAACTCAGAATCTTGGATAGAATCTTATAGGCTGAGTTGAGGATGGTGATGGATCGCCACTGTCGAATCTCATCCAAGGAGCCACCTTCCTTAGGAATGAGGTATATCAACCCCTCACTGATGCTGTCTGGCATCTCGCCTGTGTGCAAGATGTACTAAAAGGTGCTGCAAAGGTTTGAGCCTAGTAAATCCCAATACTCCAAGAAGAAGCTGGGAGTCAAACCATCCTCACCGGGACAGCTACCACGAGGAAGTGCTCTGAGGGATGTATGGAGCTCCTCTAACTGGAGAGGCAGCTCAAGACTCTGACGCATCTCCTCAGTCACAAGACAAGGCATCTGTGCCCAAACTTGCTCTCTGCATGCGTCCCGACGCTCTGACTTTGGCTTTGCGGACAGCAAGCCTCGGTAAAAGTCAATGGCAACTGCATGCATATCCTCTGGCTCTGAAGCTACAAACCCGTTAGGTCTTCTCAACTGGCTGACACTAGCGTGCGCATGGCGGGGACCCACCGTCTCAAAGAACGCCCCAATCACTCTGTCACCTACCTACGCCCCAATCACTCTGTCACCTACCTGGGTCCACTTGAACTGAGTAGTCCAACCGAGAAGTTCTGCAATGAAAGCAAGAAAAAGAGCTCCACGCAATTAGTAACGAAATTTCCTAAGCTCCAAATGCTGTAATTATAACAAAGATCGATAAGCTTGCTTGGTCATGACAAGGCTTGATCAGACCCAGGTTTAGCAGAAAGCAAGGTTGGCGCCATTAAAGCTTGAAACTGTAGAAAAAATGACCTTTGCATATAAGGCACGCTGCACTCTAGTCATGCAGAGCTGCATGTCTTCTCCACATGCGGGATTTTCATGAGGATAATGTTCTTGCGCTTGTGAACATAGTGTGCAGGCGATGGCGGCTGTGGAAGGTGAGGGAGGAGGTGCAGCAACAGCAGGTTAAATGGCGTCCGAGGAGCTGCAGTCTGCAAAGCCTACAAATGAAAGTTGAGAGAGCGCACGGAAGAATTTTGAAAACTTGAGTGCACTGCGTGGAATGCATAGACCTTTGGAACCTGGGTGGCGCAACCGGACTCGACTCTAGAAGCGCCGTTACTCAGATGGTAGGCAGCTGACGAGAGTTGACTGGGAGAGGACTGCATCCTTTCGCCCTTCGAAAAGACCTTGCTGGGTTGCTGCAAGTAGTCGACGCATTACGAATATCATCTCGGTACTTCCAAAAACATTGCATGAAACTGAATTAGGCACTTGGATTTAGACACCTTAATCTTGTCAGTTTTCTAGTTTGGCATTGCTGTTTTATGTTTGTTGCCTACAATCTGGGTCCTACTTTATTAGATCATCACATGCACTGGCGTAGTGTGGCTGTGACGGTAATTTACAAGCTTTTGAAGCTATTAGCAGTATGAGCTCATGAAGAGGGATTGCATATGAGTGACTTCATCTTGCAACATTCTTCTTGCTGTCTAAGATGTTGTACGTGTTGGAGTGCAATGACTGCACAATATGCCCAACATGGTTGGATGTTAAATGAAGTCCGTTCCTCAAATGCAATCACCTTTGCATGCGCCTTGAAGAGTTGTTGGCATTGGGCAAGAAAAATTTGGTGAGAATGCTAGTTGCGGGGCTATTGCGTATAGTTGCTTGGCATTGCTTTGATCCACATGCATGCAAAATGAGACGTCCAGAGAGAGAGAGAGAGAGAGAGAGAGAGAGAGAGAGAGCGAGCTTTGTATAAGCAGATACCTTACGTTGTGCTCCTTGCTTGCTCAAGTCTCCAGCTTGCGCAGCGCAAAGCTTTCTTTATGCAAGCGCTAGTTTTATTACAAGCATGCATCATATATGGCTTAAAAGGAACGCACGAAAGGCACGCAGTGCCAACAAATTCACAAGGGGCTTTAGACAGCTTACCATATGGTAAAAAAAAATATAATTGCTAGATGATTTACTAGTTCCAATACGTACAAACATCTAGTAAGAGTGCAAACTAGCAAAAAAGAGACAACTCCTAGATGCTACATATAGTAATTCTCTTACTATATGGAGATTTGAATAGCCATATGATAATTTAAGTCTCAATATGGTAAGTAAATTGCTAGTTCAATGTAGGAGTTGACTCACTTACTAGTTTGATCTTACATATGAGTGCTCTCAAACTAGTAAGTCAACTAGCAATTTTTGTTTACGACCTAGAAATTCATCTAGCAATATATGAGGACGGTTGCTTGCAAACTAGTAATTCATCTGGAAACTTTTTTGTAAACGAGCTAGTAGTTCACCTAGTAATTCATTAAGGAGCATGCAGACACAAACTAGTAATTCATCACGAAATTTTCTCCTAAGCAAAAAATTTAGGAGAGTTTTCTTCAACATTAGGAGATTAAAGTATGCTTAATTCATAAAGATGGCAACAAATAGAATGAAGTTTAGCAATCTTTCAAAACGTGCATTACATGCTACAATTCTTAAATCATGTTGTTGGATTATAAAAATACTTGTCATATGTTACAATCATATCCTTCATGGATAAAGGGCCAAAAATTTCAAAATAAAAAACTATCAAGGCTTCCAACAACAAAAGCCATGTAACTAAAATCTTCACACATAGTGGAAGTATTAGCATCATCGTTTGCTCTCTTCTCGAGGAAACTATTCGATCTCTGCATAGCAAAATAGGTACGTTTGATCAAGTGGTACAAGTCTTGTACTTTCTTGAGATTCAAGCACATCATTAATATAGTTTCTTTGTCATCCCTGGGCAAATTTTGCGCCTACACAATTGTCACAACAAAATAACATGATTTAAAGAGAGACACATTATTTTTGTAAACATAAGTAAGGCAATGTTGTTAGCTTTTATTACAAACCTAAGATTTTAGAAAATATTGATTTTGAATCATTGAACATCCCGATTCATTGAACAATCCCCATCAGATTTGTGCTCCTAAACATTTAAAGTCCACTCTTTTATTTTATAGCCACATGCAAAAAGAATCTCATTGATGTGAAGAAAAATACCTTTTTCTTTTTAAGCTTTAAAGACTTTGAAGCTTGATCTTTCTCTTTTAGTAGCTCTTCAATCTCATAAGTATAGAAGTGGCAAAACATAGCTTTTTAATAACATTACAATTAAGTAGGGTAAGTGTTTTATAAAATAAATATCCATGTGAAACATGTTTGAATAGCACATTGCACTTTAGTGTGCTTTTTCTTTTTTGTTCTTGGTTTACACCATGTGCCCTTTCATTGATTTTTTCCTTCACAAAAATTCAAAAACAGTGTGCAATCTTAATTGACACAACAAAAAGTTCTAGAGAAAAAAATACATGAAGTAGAATTGTACCAGGTTTATGATATAGTCAACACACTCATCAAATTCATCGTTTACTTCCATATCCTTTTATTAAAAATAGTTGACAAACTCTTCATCTTGCATATAGTTTCTATATGCCTGACATTCAAAATAGTTTACCCGCATTAAGCAATACAATTTGGATCACACACACACACACACAAAAACACAAATTAGCCGAATTTACCTCAATTATTTCAATTTCTATCTTTGTGTGTGTGTGTGTGTGTGGCTTGAGAGAGAGAGAGAGAGAGAGAGAGAGAGAGAGGAGTAAATCCCACATACCTCATAAGCATCTGCCATCACTTTGTGAAGCATGATTTTCCCATAGCATCTTAGGAACATATACTTTCGTCACTCTCTAAACACATAATAACAAATTTTATCATCATAGGTCATATATTATTGTTATTTTAAGATAAAAGTGCTTACATCACTACAAGAGGCTATTCATATTAGCGACGCTCACACAACGACGCTCAATTTTTTTTTCCCGGTGTCGCTATGAGCGTCGCAAATTTACAAGTAAATTTGCGACGCTCATAGCGACACCGGCTGGGCTAAAAAAATAACAGAGAGCGCTCAAAAACTCAGATCTCAGATCTGAGTTTTTCGACGCCCTCAAGCAAGGAGCAGGTAACGCTCTCCCTCTCTCTCTCTCTCTCTCTCTCTCTCTCTTTCTTCACACACACACACACACACACACACACACACACACACACACACACACGAGGAGAGGAAGGAGAGCCAGGTATGCTCCTTCCCTCTCCTCACTCTCATGTTCCCTTCCCCTCTTTCTCTCTCCCTCTCTCTCTCTCTCACACACACACATACACACACACATAGTGTTTTTGAGAGAGAGAGAGAGAGAGAGAGAGAGAGAGAGAGAGAGAGAGAGAGTACAAACATAAACAAAAACGCACACACACATACATAAACAAAGAATGCACACACACATTGAGAGAGGAAAAGAGAGAGAGAGCATGCATAAACAAAAAACGCACACATTGAGAGAGGAAAAGAGAGAGAGAACATGCATAAACAAAAAACGCAGACATTGAGAGAGGAAAAGAGAGAGAAAACATGCATAAACAAAAAAACTCACACACATTGAGAGAGAAAGAGAGAGAAACTAATTTAACGTCGTAGGAAACTAATTAAAATTAAAAGACCTAAAGATCTAGCCGACGAGGAGTTGAACTCAAGACCTATTATTCAAGAGGGAAATGGCATAACCAATCTATCATACTTGGCATGGGTGATATAAAGGTTATACCATTTATCTCTTTTTATTGGCACACACATCCACACACGCGCACACACACAAGAAGAAGAGAGTTATAACGTCGTAGGAAACTATCCTAAAAGACGTTAAAGATTAGGTTAGATGTAGACTTATGTTAAATTAGATTTAGGTTTATTTAAGTTAAATTAGATTAGATTTAGGTTTATTTTTAATTAGATTTACGTTTATTTACGCTAGATTTAGATTTACGTTATATTAAATTAGATTTAGGTCTCCATAGACTGCGATGCCTGCATGAAGCGGGTGAAGAAAGTCCTCAATGGAATATAGGGTATTGCTGCCTTCACTCATGGTGGGCTCCGTCGATCCAAAAGTACTGGTGAAATGTCTTCAGAAGATAGGGAAGAAGGTGGATCTTCAGGGCGGCAAGAGTCACTACATCCCCGACACAATGACCATCTAGACAACCTCTAGTCATTCAACAGCAACTTCAAAGTTATTAACAAGAGCAAGAACGGTCTAAAGGGCCAATTGCTGTCGTCAGATGTGGATGGAGATGAGGCAGCGTCACCACCGAAAGTTAACTCTCACATCTTTAGTGATGAGAATGCCAACTCTTGCCGAGTTATGTGAAAAATTATGTGTTAAATCAGTTTTAAGGTTCTTATAATCCCTGTTAGTTTAGTTCTTTGTTTTTAATATAACATAATTTACGTTAGATTTAGATTTATGTTATATTAGATTAGACTTAGGGTTTATTTAGGTTTATTTAGGTTTACCCCCCCCCCACACACACACACACACACACACACACACACACAGAAGAAGAGAGTTTTAACGTCGTAGGAAACTATCCCAAAAGACGTTAAAGATTAGGTTAGATGTAGACTTACGTTAAATTAGATTTAGGTTTATTTTTAGTTAGATTTACGTTTATTTAGATTTACGCTTATTTACGTTAGATCGAGTCCACGCAAGAATTACTTACGGTTTAGGGTTTAGAGTTAGACGAACAATGAAAAGATCTACTGTGAAAAGATGTTAAGATGCTGTGAAGTGCTACAGCTAGAGAAGAGGCAAAGGGGTTTTGTCCACTACATGCAGTATCATGTAGACATGGGTCTGTAGATTTCTTGTACCCACAAATATAGGTATTGACCAATAAAGACGAGATTATAACCCGGTGGTTCTGATCTCCGTGCACCTCTAGACCGAGGTGTGCGGGGATTGGACATGACTAGAGAATGTGAGGAGAGAGAGAGAGAGAGAGAGAGAGAGAGAGAGAGAGAGAGAGAGAGAGAGAGAGAGAGAGAGAGAGAGAGATAAGACGAAGAATGCCAATAGAATATTAAATTTGTTGTCCAGGTTATAAGATTTTTATCCTCATTATGAGTAGTGACGAGGATGTGGGACCGTCCAACCGAAACACCTATCTCTCAACGAGGGTCTTATGTCCTTGTAATCAATGCAAGCATGCTGTGCGACGGACAAGACGTGTTTCTTTGCAGCACGTTCGCGAATTTGGCGAGTTTGATCCATCTATTATAGATCGAGTTGTTGCCAATTATAAGACTCTGACGCTGGCCAACAAGCAGCAATCTTGCAACCCAATAGACGTGTTCGCAGGCGCTTTGGTCAAGCAGCATATGTGAGGCCACAAGATGTAGCCTCTGACAGCTCGGGGGATGATCATGCAGAGCACATTCCCAACGAGGCAATGTTTGAGCCCGAGATTGATGAAATGATCGAGACGATCATGGATTCAGAAAGGCTTATCTATGATGATATGAAAATTGAAGCCGATACGCCATTGTATAATGGAGCACGTATGTCTAGATTGAAAGCACTCCTGGTTCTTCTCAACATGCAGGCAAAGTTTGGATGGAGTGACACTAGCGTCACAGCGCTTTTCAGGTGATCTATTACAATTAGTTTACTTTAATAAAACTCTAAATGTATAATGATCTGATAGATTTTTACACGACTGTATCGTATTTTTATGTTGTGTAGATTGCTTAAAGAGCACATACTACCAGCTGACAATGTGATGCCAGATTCCCGAGATGAAGCAAGAAAGATTTTGCGAAACTTGGGGATGGATTACAATTCTATCCACGCTTGTCCTAATGACTGCATTCTTTTCAGAGGGGAATACATAGACATGGAGAAGTGTCCGAAATGTGATTCCGAAAGATATCGAGTAGATCTCCACGAGACAAAAATTCCACAAAAGGTTTTGCGACATTTTCCTCTGCTTCCTCGCATCAAGCATTTCTTCGAATGTAAGTCCATGGCCGCCCTAGCATCATGGCATGAGGAGAATAAATCTTCGGATGGTGTGCTACGAATTCCTGCAGATTGCGCAGCCTGGAAACATATAGATGGAACATGGTCGGATTTTGCCATGGAAGCTCGAAATTTGCGCTTAGGCCTGGCTATGGATGGCGTAAATCCATTTGGTCAAAGATCAACATCTTACAGTGTATGGCCCGTTGTCATCGTCAACTACAACATTCCCCAGTGGTTGACTACGAAGAAGGGGCACCTATGGCTAAGCTTGATTGTGCCAGGGAGATATAAAGTGGGGAATATGGATGTGTATCTTCGTCCACTATTGGAAGAGCTTTGATCAGAGGCATTCTAATGTGGACCATGCATGACTATCCCGGGCTAACAGAATGCTCAGGTGATCTATTGACACTCCTCACTCAGACACTGTAAATCTTGTTTTTTCCCATAGTTGATCTATTATCATGTGTATACATGCAGGGCTTCAAACAAGCGGATACAGAGCATGTGTCACATGTGGACCTAGACTGAATGCACGTAGGGCTCCCTCACTGAAGAAGCAAATCTAGGAAGGTCATCAAGCGTATCTTCCAGAGAATCATGTGTTACGTGACGGCTTTTTGGGAAGAGAGCCACCAAGGATGTCTGCACAAGCATGGTTAGAGCAGAAGGAGATGTGCGATGACGGATTGCCTCCAGGGATGAAGAGACTATCTCTATGGTACGAGTACGCAGGCAGGAAGGGCTTAAACGCCCTGATGGACATTCTCACTTCTCGCGGCGGCATGGTTAGTATTAGGGTTTACTCTTTTCTATTTTTTGTATTGTTTTATAAATGTCGTTATATGTTTATACTTACTGAAAGCTGTCTTATTGTCTTTTTTTACAGAATCCGACAGATACGCCGCTTGGACGCGATGAGACGTCTGATTAGACGACGTCAGTTTAGCCGTAGCTAGATAGCATTAGTTTAAGGTTTCTCATAGCTTATGTATCATGAGACGGATTTTATACGTCTTTTTGAACCATGTATATTATTACATTTGTCACCGCAGTTCATTTTGCCAATCAATTCTTTATGCCTATGATGTTGTACAATTGTCATTATTACATTTGCCAATCAATTCATTTTGCCTATGATGTGTACAATTGTCAATTTTACGCTTGTTAATTTTGCAAACAATGCGTCTTGTGGGTGACTATTTTGGGTCTATTATCTACCCTTGCACTTTTTTTAAAAAGTGAATCAAGTACAATATGGTTGATGGGTGGCAGGGCATTCAATGCCCTGTCACCAAATTTTTTTTCTTTCGGGTGTCGCTATAACCGTCGCTATTTATGGCTCTGTAGCATCGCTATGAGCGTCGCTATAGACTTCTGTGTAAACGTCGCTATGACCGTCGCTATATAGCGACGCTCTCGTAGCGACGCTATTAGCAACGGTTTTAGCGACGCCGGGGGTTATAAAAACCCAGTGTATTTTCGTCGCTAACAGCGTCACAAGAGCACACAACCTCTTGG
>NC_140931.1:56127590-56191304 GCF_014529385.1 Adiantum capillus-veneris
GCGATTCCAGACGTACATATCTAGTGAAATTTATATTCCTTGGCATGATTTGGAGTGCCGCTGTTGTGTACTTATCTCCACACTTAGGAGATTTTGGATCATTTTCCACAATGGTTGTGGACCTTGTTGAAGAAGAAGAACCCTTGCGAGTGCCGGAAGACATTGTATGTAAAATAGGAGATGAGAATCAATTTTTTTGAAACCTGTTCACTTCGGAAATGCTGCTACATAAACGCCTTCCATAACTCTGAAAATTTTTGTCTTTACATCAATGCGTAGAGGATTTTGTGCTCTTCAATTGAGGCTATAGATCACCCAAATCGGAGTTCAGATGAAGAAGTTATGATCAAAAGAATGGGCTGCTGTCTACTAGGTCAAAAAACGCTACGTTTTTTAGAGAGAGAGAGAGAGAGAGAGAGAGAGAGAGAGAGAGAGAAGATTTTGACAGAAGGACCGGGATCCCATTTCAAGCCCCTCACCCAACCAACCAAGCGTTCGCCCAATGACAATGAGCACAAAAAACAACTTGATGTGTTGAACCATTTTATACACCATTGGATTCCACAAGAATATCTGTTACATTGACACTACCTCAACCCGACTATCCAACTCTTTGCACAAAAAACATTTTCCTTCGTTCGCAACCACCAACCTTGCCCCACGGAAAAAGAAAAAACTGCATAGGTCCCTGTCCATTGGACTGACACAAATTACCCATGCCGCAACTGATGAAGACTGGCCTAGCTCCCTTATTGTAACCACCAACAGTAGGCCATGCTCTTTATCAATCACTTTCCACATTCCACAACAGATTATCTTCCAAACCTGCAGAAACCTGGTCCATAGGAATGTACTTACCATTGAGCATTTGTGATCGCAATACCAAACAGAGCGAACAGTGAGTCTTGCAATCATGTACTTGACCCAATAGTATCAAGCGCGACCTCGCAGTCTCGCACCGTCCAATCCTACATTACCAAACCACCCCAACCTCAAGATTTGTCACCCAGGATGACTGTTGAAAGGACTTGCCACATGAACATAGTTTTCGTAACACGGATGTTGTAGCTATGAAACACCTCTATGAAGAGTGCAGCAGGACAAAAGTTTGCAATTTCAACCAGTTTGGTGGGAATAGAGCTACGTAGAGACCTCTGTATATCTTTGTAGAGCTTACTTCGCATTGCCTCCACCATTGTTTCCTCGGGAACTGGCCAGTCCACAGTGTTCCAATCGGTTGGTAGAGGCACTTTCACCAACATGCCATTCTTATTCCCTGAGCTGAGTTGGTAGAAGTGGTCATAAAAAAATATTACTTCATCAGCCAGGCTTTTGCTGCTCCTCCCTGAATACTGTAGAGAACCAATGTGGGTATGAACAACAAGGAAGAGGCCTATTATGCACTCCACAGGCTCCCATTGCTCATAAGAAGAGGGATAAACATCTGCAATATATATAAGAAGAGTTAAACTAAGAGTATCAATAAGTAAAAATGAAAAATCTAATGTAATTGAGCTGTGAAGAATGGAGACATTGCTCATAAGAAGAGGGAGAAACATTGCAAAATATATAAGAAGAGTTATAATGAGAGTATCAGTAAGTTCAGATGTTAAGAGTACTTACAGATCAAATGAAGTTCAGATATCAAGAGTACTTACAATTGCAACGTGGTTGATGTATATCTGATACATTTCCACCGTTTGCTATCACGTCTGGATGAGTAAACACATGCTGAACAAGAACTTCCTTTACAGATCTTTTGCCGATTTGACCTTTGAAATCCAACACTCTGGACTTCCATGCTAAGCGGTAAATGTTGATACCACTAGACCTCTTGGGTCTTCTTGGTTGCATGAGGACCCATGAACCTTTGTTTATCCTTTGTCCAACCCATTGGTTCTCTGCATTGATTGAAGTTGATATTGTAATTGAGGATATGCTACTACTTGGCTTTTTAGGCAAAGTGCAGCTGTTGGTTGTTGGTGTGAGAGACAGTAAACACCTGGAGCTTCTTGGGCGAGAAGACATGGAAGCCATAGCTCTCAGAGAAAAGCTTTAGGGGAGGGAGATTCACTTTGAAAGCATTCTAATGGAGGGAAAGTGTTTTAGAATTCCAATATCTTGTGCGGGCTTAATGGTCACCCTCCAGTACGTTAATGACCATAAGAGAATATCAGAAGTGGGACCACTGGCAAGCACCTAACAGCTCGGTAAAAGGAAGGAAATTACGATGCCACAATCCTAGATTCGTGAAAGTTTTATGCTATTTTCTTATTTTTTGAGTCTTTCCACGTACTTTCCTACGTAACGTAGCCTTCGTGCTCATTGGACGCACTCTATTTTTCTCTCTCTTCATATGGCCCTCCAAATGACCTCCGAAATTTCCTAATGGAGCGTGTTAGCATCGAGGAGCTCTTTGCGTCGACACAAGCAATGCAAGCCGAGGACCACATCGCGAGCCCGCCTGCTACGAGCTATATTTGTCGTAAGTACCTCAAACGACATCCGTTCTGAATGATTGAGTAGTCGTTAGAATTAGGGCGAGAAGATCTTCGTGTTGATGTCTTTGTAGATCAATTTCGGACACTTTGGAAATTTCTATTTTGAGTCTATCGCGACAGCGATTAGAGATCTTACAGTTATGGTTTTCAGTTTAGGTGTTTGGCCATATAGGATATGTCCTTGTGAGTCTTGCCCTCCGATTTCGAGTCATTCTGATATGAATTGAGACTGTTTCGAGCTTGTAGTGTTTCGTAGGATGCGTTGTCTATTTCTTTGCTTTATGGTAGTGTTGTGGTAGGATTAGTGACTGTAGAGTGTTGTTCGTGTCTAGCTCAAGGTTGACAACCCAGAGATTGCCTCCATGCCCTAGTCGGGTCAGCTACGTCCTCAGATTGACACTTTGTTGGTCTGTGTTCTCGTTGTGCTCCATCGTCCGGCGCGGCGTACCCGCTAATATACACTCGAAAAGGAAGTTATGAAATGTATATGCCAATCGCAACCCCTTGACATCTCCTCTTCCTCTTCAGTAATCAACACTCCACTCCTCTTTGCCTCTAAGAGTGTCGCATCTAACCACCGCCCAGTTGGAAAGTCATGCAATTTCTAAAGATGGTATGGAAAATGAAGGTGTCTAGTTGCATGGTTGTGCTTGAATTGAAGGCGATCTGTCAAATGTTGTTGCTTTTCCCCTTCGTACCTCTCTAGACACTTTTGCATGGTGTCTGAGTTGAGAAGGAAAAATCTCATAACCTTTTCTCGCATTGTGATGTCCAAATTCCTAATGATTCCTTGTCCTTGCGGCTCGTCCCCTGTCACCTTGACATTGACCTCAGTAGCCCACATTCGGAGCATATTTGGATCAATTGAGAAGCATTGTGGACTTTTTTGGAATCTGGAGAGCTTGGAGCTTCTGAGAGTTTGGCAGATAGCGACATCGTCTTCGGTTTACAACGGTTTTCAGGTATATTTTTTAAATTTTCAGTAAATACTAACTTTTTTTTGTGTTGTGCCAGACTTGTGTGGTGCAGTAGTTTCGTCTCTCACCACAAAGTTGGCTTGCAGGTCATAGTCCACTTCGTGGTGTGTAGCCATATGGCTCACTCCAGAGGTGTGTAGACTATAGTTTCCTTTTCCATGGTGTGTAGTTAAATAACTCACCCCAGGGAAGGCTTAGGGTAAATTTAGATTCTCACTCGTATGGTGTAGTAGTATATCTCTCACCATAGAGATGAGTTACGATTAGATGTCGACTTGTGGAGTGTAGTAGGCATGATGCTACACCTCTCACTTCAGAGTGGCCTATAAAATTTACAATCTTAAAGTAAATCATTATTCATTATTCTACATAGAAGCACAAAGATTAACGTTCGTCATTTTAAGAGTGTAGAGATGCATACTTTATGCCCTCTTCATCTTAATGCGACTTTCGTTATTTTTGTGCTTCTATTTCTATAGTAACATCATTGTTCATCAGCAGATGACTTGGTGTTACTCTGAACGTAGTGATAGCCGTTTTTTGGCTTTCCATAATTGCCATAGTAAGCTACCTCACCCTATCAAATCACTCAAACATTTTGGTTATCCCTACCATTTCACTATACATAGGCGTGTGTGAGTTAGGGGACTTTCTCTATATTTTCTTAAAAACCCTTAATTAGCTAGTCACTGTGCTAGTTGAGCCAAAGAAATAATAAAAATAAAAAATATAAGTATATTATGGCCCATTTGTGTGTAAATATTTTATTGTATATAGTGCGTAAATATAAGGAATTTTCATAATTATTTTGGTATTTATTTAAATATTTATACTTAGGTGTGTGTTATTTATGCTATGTACATTGACTCCCCATTACCATATTTTTTCTTACCATTTTGCATACTCTTTATTTCATATAAAAATAATTTCATGCAAGCTTCTCTTATTTTTGGTGTAACTCTATCCCAAAAAAAATCCAAAAAAACTAGTTCTATTTATGTGTATATTTTTTCACTATTGTGATTTTTTCCTTCCTACATCTATTCTCTATTACTCTCATAAATTAGACCACAAAAAATATACATCTTTTTATGGTAGACTTATAATGAGAGAGATTTATTTTGACCCCTTTATGTTTTTTCCACCTATATTATTTATATTTGACATGTACATATTTTTTTTAGACCCCTCAATATTTGATTTTCTTAGTTATACTATTCACTTATATCATGATCTCAACAATATCTTCAATTATAGACCTACCAAATAAGGTCAAGGATATGTGGCACGCATGCATACACCATGGGGAGCTCACTCTTGGAGGTATTCAAAAGAATCATCCAAAGAAGAACCTCAAAAGGACCTTGTGCAGTGGCAAAAATAGTCGGTTTTGCTGAATTTTTGAAGATCACATGCTCCCTGAATTTGGAAAGGTGATACAAACAAAAGTTGTAGCTCGTGAGCTGAACTTTCACCTCAAGTTTTTTCATATTGTTTTGAGCTACGAGCTGTGAGCTATGATTTTATTGGTGGACCTCAGTTTGCCCATGCTATGCAGCCACACTCCCTCTTCCACTTTATCATTTTCCTCTTTCACACACACTCCTCCCTCTCCTTCCCACTCCCAAACTTGCAACTCCCATGTTCTAATTCACCCTCTTCACCATTTCCACATCTCTCACACCTCCATAGACTTCATCCTCCATTTCTACACCCTATGTGTCCCCCTTTCCCTTTACATATATGTCCATATTACCATACTCTCTTCATATTTGTAAAGAACTTCAAAAAATAAAAAGAAAATCCAAGGTTAACCTCTGCAAATGAAGGCTTTTATCATGAATTTTCCAAGGTTTGAAATAACATAGGTTCATCGACACGCGCTACTTCGCCATGCTGACTGCTTCTTCTTCCAGTGCTGTAAAGAGGTGAATGTCAACTTCTCCAAAGCTTCAATCTCTCTTTACAAGCTCATCCCTTCTCTAACTTTCTCATCATATATCTCACCATTTGGTGAATGATTTTGTAAATATTTTTTAGTGATAATTGCTAACTACTAACCACTAACCTTATTGTCAAATGCACCCTCTACTAGAGTAGGCACTCCCAAATTATTCACTCAATCCTCTCTCCTTTCATCCTCAATAATTCTCTTCCCTTGAGCCCACATCCATGTGACTGAAAGGACAAGAGAGACCCACCCTCATTAAAAAAAACTAAAATATGCATAATCTTTTATTCCTTCAAATAAACTTGATTAGGCCTAATCCTAATCGGGGCTTCTAAAACCTATAAATAGAGCCCTTCTCTCCCTTGTAAATTATCACATGATCACACTACACCACACCATTCTCAACACATAACACACCACTCTTCAATCCTAGTTGTGTAGAGTGTGTGCATTGTGAGTGCTCTATTCCATCACTACACATAGGTGCATGGAGAAGCTTGAAGTTAGTTATGCCACCTAGAGGAGTGGAGTGATACTATACTCTGCAATCACACTTGTAGCCTACTCTTGTCCATAAATAAGATTCATAGTTTTGAGTGCAATTGTATGCTGCAACTACGACTCTTCTCTCCAAATTGACTTGATAAGTTGGCTCATCATGTGGTTGAAGGTATATTGTCCTTGAAGTTTGTTGTGCCATTTCATGCTTGGTGGTTTGAGGGCTTGTTGAATTGTTTGCCAAAACTTTCAATTGTAAGAGGGTGCTCGGTGAGAGGGCTTCCGTGACCCTAATACAATTTGTGTATTGGCAACAAGGTCAAGTTTTGTGTTGTCTCTCTATTTCTCATCAAGCTTTGTGTGCATCTAGTCTTTAAAGCTAAGAATGAGTTTCTCAAGTTAATTTGTGTGCTTTATCTCTCTCTGGCGTGGTGAATGTTTGTGTTTGGTGTGTGTGGCTATCTTGCATTCCCCTCTCTTTGTGCGTTTGAGTACAAGGAGATATCACGTGAGTCCTAGTTCGCATCTACAACTAGGTGGTGCCCCTTTTCTTGTTTGGTTTTGGGCTGTGGGTTGTTGTTGTCTCTGATTGTGCTTGCCCCAACCCCAATTGAGCAGCACGGGAGCCTCGAAGGGTGTTTAGAGGCCACTCTTCTTGTTGCCCGCCCCGGACCGCCTCAAATTGGTGCCCCCACTAAGGACTGACTTTGTGCTTATTGTTGTTGTATTGCATGAATGCTTGAATTTTAGCATAATCAAGAAGATTATATGAATCATGAAAACTTGTACGACTGAGTTTAATTTCAATGCAACAAAAATTGATCTAGAATATGGTTTGGATTAGCATAACATAAGAAAGGAAAAAACATTTTCAGATAAGAAACTACAATTCATGAGACCTTTCAAAACTTTGTGTAGTTAGTTGATGTCATGAGAGAAAATGATTGTTTGAAACTAATCTTTGTGTGGTTCTAGCATTGAGAGACTATGACACGCTATACCTTTGATGATATCTCAATCTTTTTTGGAAATCTAGAAGAAGATGTTGATGATTTTCTTGCTGATTTTAGAATGGTTTGTCGTATCCTTGGTAAAAGGGATGACATTGAAAAAGGGGATTTTCTATTGCTACGCCTTAGAGGCAACGCTGAGCAATGGTTTTGGAGTCTGTCTTCTCGAATTGAAGATGGGTATACCCAAATTTCCAAAGCTTTGAAGACCAGATTCTCTAAATTTCCAACAACGGAGAAAGCACGGGCTTCATTAGGGAGACTTCAACAACATGGTGAAGACTACTATGCTCATGAGGATATATTTTCTCATCAATGGGGAGGATATGGGTTTAGTTCTACATTTCCAGATTATGTAAAAATGGAGCAATTTATTTCGGGTTTGTCTCCTTTCCTAAAGACTAAGGTTACTTGTAGTGGACCCTCTACCTTTGAAGAAGCGGTCACTATTGCCCGAAGGAAGTTTCACAAGTACTTCTACATCAAAAATGGTTTCCATCATGCTAGAAGAACCAACCATCATGAAAGTGTTTCTATCAAGGAGTCATCTCCTTTGCCATACTTGTCTCCTTCTACTCCGAAAAATGTTGAAGAAGTTACTTACATGCCAACTGATTATTCAAATGCTAAAGTGTGTGGCCAAGCATGCAAAAATCGACACAAGATATCTCAAATGGGATTGATGATTCAACAATGGATACATCCAACCTTTTGGCGGAGGATCACTTTCTAGTCCGAGCAGACAAAGCTTTTGTGCAACATGACTCTATGGAGAATGAAGACCTTGAAGGTAACCTTGATCTTATGGAATGTTCTGAGAGTGTATCTTGTCTAAAAGAAGAGAGTGAAGAAGAAGATGAAATCATAGGTGGGGAAATCATGGACCACATTGATCATAAAGAGATGATTGTGTACATGAAATGCCAACTCCAAAACAAAGCAGAAGAGTGTGAGTTGAATCCATGTGAGGATAATCTTCAAGAAGTGTTTGAGGATGTTGAAAAGCATCGGTATGACCCATGTATATTAAGCATGGAGGAACCTATCATGCAAGAAGCCAAAGTTTTCACAAAATCAAACAGTAATCCATTAACCTTTGATGTGGTACAATGTGAGGAGTTACAACCTTGCCAAAGGGGGGGCTTAGAAGGGGATCAAGAACATGGGAGAGTAGTAAAAAATAAAATCATAAAAGGAAACTGTCAGAAGGGTATCATTCTCTCCAATGGTGTTTTAGTGGGTGGCTCTTCATTCATGGGACAATCTCTTAGCAAGAAAATACAAACTTTGGAAGCCCCAATCATCTTCACATTGGGTTTCACCTCTTCAAAGTCAACTTCTCCTCTCTTCACATATACCTTTCATCGGGGACACCATACCTTCTTAAGTGGAAGAGGACATGAATACTTGGTGATGAAGAGATGTTTCCAAACCTTCTACATTTGGTTCTTTGGTGTATGGAGGTCGCACATTGTGATGCTTTTGGTCTTCATCATAGATGAAAAACTTGTTGATTGCTACATGTGGATATTTCATCAATCAGTTCTCTTCCAATGTGTTGGAAGCAATAGAAACCTTCATCTATTATCTACTTATGTGGTAAACTATTTGCAATATCTTCCAATAGGAGTTGGAAGCATGGATCAAGCTTTCCTAAATCATGAAGGTCATAGAATTTTTGACTTGATGAGCCTACCCAAGTTGAATGAATTTTATGAGCTACAATTTAGGAATTTGCTCATACAAGCTCTTGAAGATCGTAGCAGATACATCAACTTTACATAGGAGGAAGAGCAACCAATCTTTTATATCACATTCATAGTGATAGATGCAATGATGGATAACAATAAAATCTACAAGTTTCTTCAACCAAAATCAGTAAGTGATTCCATACCATACATCTCTCTTTGGGAAAGATATTTCAAGATCTTTGATCCTAGGGGGTGCTTATGGAAACTTTCTCAATGAAGGAGGTTTCCTTAGTCACTTCATCCTGCTATTGGCTCTGAGAACCTTTCATATCACACAAGGTTTTTTAATCATACAACAAAGGTTCTTCAAAGATGAGAGCAGACAAAGACAGACGTTACACAATCTACATGCTGTATGGTCGGATAAATGGTACATGAATGTACCATTATCTAAGGGGGGGCTAATGATAGCCGTTTTTCTGCTTTCCATAATTGCCATAGTAAGCTACCTCACCCTATCAAATCACTCAAACATTTTGGTTATCCCTACCATTTCACTATACATAGGCGTGTGTGAGTTAGGGGACTTTCCCTATATTTTCTTAAAAACCCTTAATTAGCTAGTCACTGGACTAGTTGAGCCAAAAAAATAATAAAAATAATAAATATAAGTATATCATGGCCCATTTGTGTGTAAATATTTCATTGTATATAGGGCCTAAATATAAGGATTTTTCATAATTATTTTGGTATTTATTTAAATATTTATACTTAGGTGTGTGCTATTTATGCTATGTACATTGACTCACCATTACCATATTTTTTCTTACCATTTTGCATACTCTTTATTTCATATAAAAATAATTTCATGCAAGCTTCTCTTATTTTTGGTGTAACTCTATCGCAACAAAAATCCAAAAAAACTAGTTCTATTTATGTGTATATTTTTTCACTATAGTGATTTTTTCCTTTCTACATTTATTCTCTATTACTCTCATAAATTAGACCACAAAAAATATTCATCTTTTAATGGTAGACTTATAATAAGAGAGATTTATTTTGACCCCTTTATATTTTTTCCACCTATATTATTTATATTTGACATGTACATATTTTTTTAGACCCCTCAATATTTGATTTTCTTAGTTGTACTATTCATTTATATCATGATCTCAACAATATCTTCAATTATAGACCTACCAAATAAGGTCAAGGGTATGTGGCATGCATGCATGCACCATGGGGAGCTCACTCTTGGAGGTATTCAAAAGAATCATCCAAAGAAGAACCTCACAAGGACCTTGTGCAGTGGAAAAAACAGTCGGTTTTGCTGAATTTTTGAAGATCGCATGCTCCCCGAATTTCGAAAGGTGATACAAACAAAAGTTGTAGCTCGTGAGCTGAACTTTCACCTTAAATGTTTTCATATTTTTTTGAGCTATGAGCTATGATTTTATTGGTGGACCCCAGTTTGCCCATGCTATGCAGCCACACTCCCTCTTCCACTTTATCATTTTCCTCTTTCACACACACTCCTCCCTCTCCTTCCCACTCCCAAACCTGCAACTCCCATGTCCTAATTCACCCTCTTTACCATTGCCACATCTCTCACACCTCCATAGCCTTCATCCTCCATTTCTACACCCTATGTGTCCCCCTTTCTCTTTACATATATGTCCATATTACCATACTCTCTTCAGCTTTGTAAAGAACTTAAAAAAATCAGCAAAAATCCAAGGTTAATCTCTGCAAATGAAGGCTTTTATCATGAATTTTCCAAGGTTTGAAATAACATAGGTTCATCGACACGCATTGCTTCGCCATGCTGACTGCTTCTTCTTCCGGTGCTGTAAAGAGATGAATGTCAACTTCTCCAAAGCTTCAATCTCTCTTTACAAGCTCATCCCTTCTCTAAGTTTCTCATCATATATCTCACCATTTGGTGAATGATTTTGTAAATATTTTTTAGTGATAATTGCTAACTACTAACCACTAACCTTATTGTCAAATGCACCCTCTACTAGAGTAGGCACTCCCAAATTATTCACTCAATCCTCTCTCCTTTCATCCTCAATAATTCTCTTTCCTTGAGCCCACATCCATGTGACTCAAAGGACAAGAGAGACCCACCCTCATTAAAAAAAACTAAAATATGCATAATCTTTTATTCCTTCAAATAAACTTGATTAGGCCTAATCCTAATCGGGGCTTCTAAAACCTATAAATAGAGCCCTTCTCTCCCTTGTAAATTATCACATGATCACACTACACCACACCATTCTCAACACATAACACACCACTCTTCAATCCTAGTTGTGTAGAGTGTGTGCATTGTGAGTGCTCTATTCCATCACTACACATAGGTGCATGGAGAAGCTTGAAGTTAGTTATGCCATCTAGAGGAGTGGAGTGATACTATACTCTGCAATCACACTTGTAGCCTACTCTTGTCCATAAATAAGATTCATAGTTTTGGGTGCAATTGTATGCTGCAACTATGACTCTTCTCTCCAAATTGACTTGATAAGTTGGCTCATCATGTGGTTGAAGGTATATTGTCCTTGAAGTTTGTTGTGCCATTTCATGCTTGGTGGTTTGAGGGCTTGTTGAATTGTTTGCCAAAACTTTCAATTGTAAGAGGGTGCTCGGTGAGAGGGCTCCCGTGACCCTAATACAATTTGTGTATTGACAACAAGGTCAAGTTTTGTGTTGTCTCTCTATTTCTCATCAAGCTTTGTGTGCATCTAGTCTTTAAGGCTAAGAATGAGTTGCTCAAGTTGATTTGTGCGCTTTATCTCTCTCTGGCGTGGTGAATGTTTGTGTTTGGTGTGTGTGGCTATCTTGCATTCCCCTCTCTTTGTGCGTTTGAGTACAAGGAGATATCACGTGCGTCCTAGTTCGCATCTACAACTAGGTGGTGCCCCTTTTCTTGTTTGGTTTCGGGCTGTGGGTTGTTGTTGTCTCTGATTGTGCTTGCCCTAGCCCCAATTGAGCAGCATGGGAGCCTCGAAGGGTGTCTAGAGGCCACTCTTCTTGTTGCCCGCCCCGGACCGCCTCAGTAGATATATACAAAAATTGATTTACATTTGAGATTGTTGAGCTGTTTGCTGATGGTTGTGTTGTGCGTTCCACACACTCCATTAGAAATAGCTTATAAAATTTACAATTTTAGATTAAGTTTTTCTATCATATGTGTTACATAGAAACACAAGCGTTACCACTCGTTATATTAAAAGTGAAGAGATGCATATTTTCATGCCCTCTTCATCTTAATGTGACACACTACTTACTCGTGTGTTTCATATTCTAAAAGAGCATCCTTTTTCATCATTAAATGACTTGGTGTTGTTTTGGACGTAAACACATACGATAGGTAACTTACATCTGCAATTGTTAATTTATTCGGCTGATAGTTGTGTTGTGAGTTCCACACACTTTATCATGGATTAGATTGATAAAAACTATCAATCTATTTTACAACAACATCCAACACTTGTGCTGTGAATATCTCACACTAGTTGAGTTGTTCACATGTACGATTTTCCAACCCGTTAGATGTAATTTCTTTCATCATCTCACACTTCTGCACATAGCAGGGTCCAGTTCTTGTGCTGAGAGCATCTCACACTCCTGGCTTGTTTCTCTCTCTCTCTCTCTCTCTCTCTCTCTCTCTCTACTTTAATTTTCATGGTCGATTCGCACAATATTTTTTGTAATTATAAGATTTTCTTTTTAATTTACAATAATTTAATATTGTTTAATATTAAATATAGGGTTAACACTCATTATATAATAACTATGTTACTATGGTGTACAATCTTTTAATATATATAGGGTTAACACTCAGGGTTAACACTCATTATATAATAACTATATTACTATGGTGTACAATCTTTTCGTAAGATTCTTAATTTATAATTTTGTCATACAGATATGGCAGATACGAAGCTAGCGAAACATCAACGAAATTTCGTCCCTGAAGTGATTATGAGACACTTTCATTATACGTCAGAGGCAGAGATTAGGCGTTGTTTAAACCTTGTCGCTCTGGAGCATTTTATCAGCTTACAGAGACTCTAACCAAGTCTGTGTTTGAGCAGCTCCAGGCAAAGTTTGCACCAGCTATTTTTGACATAGCCCTCTTGACATCAGGTGCTTTAGTAAACATGGTCAAACAAACCATTGGACAGATCATGAAAACCTTTCAAGAACTAAAAAATCTTGCAATTACTTCCTTGCCAAACATAGCTGAGCGCATACATCTTGTGAAACGACTGTACACGGAGTTCAAGAGCAAGGAAAAGTTAGAAAGCAGCAAAGTGTGCAAGAGTGGAAGCCAGCTCTTCTGAAGCTGCTGTTGAACCAGAAATCATTCTTAGAACAAAGCCTACAATGTCATCCGTTGCTACATTAGACCTCTCTCAGCTACCACCTATTTTACACCTTTTACTCGACACAACCGTCTTCAATATCCAAGAAAATAAGTGGCAATGCAAAAGATACAGCTCCGTTAAAGCTCTCTGATTTGAAACATAAAGGACTGGCACGTGTATTGCTGCAAAGGTTTATACGACAAGAGAGATGCCTACCAAACAACAACCAAGTAGCAATTTACTTTATCCAGCAGTGCTATGTTCGATATGTTTTGCTGAAGAGAGTGGATTGGTCAGATTGTCCAGGCACCGTTGGTGTTGGACGTGGACGCATTGCAGAAAAGGTGGCAGCAGGCAGTGCAAATAATCCAATGCCTCCTCTCAAGCGTCCTATTGTTTTACTTCCTGAAGAGACAGAAACACTGACTGAATTAGCCAGCCAAGGACAAGACCTTGCCAGCCAAGGAGAAACATCGGACATGCTTCGTGGTCATATTCTTGAGCTTGAAATAGAGTTAAGTGATGCACAAGCAAAGCTTCAACGATATGAATCATTGTATGGACCTTTGCCAGATGATACTACCACTTTGCATAAAGATGTTTCTCAACCATCCCCTGAGCTAGGAATTATAGATTTTACCATAGACGAACTTATAGCAAATCTATCAAACTCATAAGTCACTCAGAAGCTTTTTGTAATCTCAAAATTATATCAAACTCTTTTCGATTGAGTAATTTCCCAGAACCTTGTTGTGATTTCAAACCTACATCGACTTTATGTAATTTTTATTTGACAAGATATTATTGGCAGTTTATATTTGAGTGTGAGTGAATATGTGCGTCTGAGAGAGAGAGAGAGAGAGAGAGAGAGAGAGAGAGAGAGAGAGAGAGAGAGAGAGAGAGAGAGAGAGAGAGAGGTTTTGATGTGAACGACAACGAGATAACACTTTCTTTCATCATCTACAAAAACTTGTTGAGTAAATATTAAAATGGTACTCTCACAAATCATCTCTATCTTCAAAAACTGCAACCATATCATCTACTTCATCCATATCTGAGCATTCTGAAACTATCTCCCATTCCATATCATCATCATCATCAACTTATGCAGAAATAGCTTCATGCGTTTGGAAGACTCTATATTGCTTTTGAGCGGCTCTAGTTGCAATGTTTTGAGGCTTATAAATAAGTCTCATATTGCAAAAAACATACACCAAATCAAAAGCCCGTTTAGTATGAAGTCTGTTTCACTTTTTAGTGTGGACAAAGTCGAATGCTGACCAGTTTCGCTCACAACTTCCACTTGATGCAGCTACTGATAAAACTCTAACTGCAATGTGTTGCAACTCCACTTTCTCTCCACCATACTCCTTCCACCATAAAGGTGCACTTGTTTTGCCAATGGCATCTATATGCCACGGATCCTGAAACATACCAGTTCTGTTGGCATAATCTACTCGCTGATGAAAAGATGTTTTTCCATCTTCGTGCCCTAAGAGTTGGGAGCACACTGTTTTGAAGTCGGACATAACTTCTTTGTTGGCAGATTGCCGATGCATTTGAAACTTAGGATCCAATACAAAAGCCGCACCATGGAATGGCGTATGCAACTGCACCCAACGCTTGTTAACAATTGTAATCATGGTAGCTTTATCCTTTGCACCAAAACTGACATTTTCTCTTAGCTTGCGTATAGCCTCTGACATATACCAGTAGACCCGACCAAAAATAAAAGAATCTGTGTCAACTGCTCTCAAAAGATCTACAAATGGCTTTGACACAGTTACTATTCTTTCTACATTACGCCAAAAGACTGGCGAGTTTACTATTTGCGCACATCGACCAGCTGCTTCCTGATAACTTGGATACTTGCTGAGCTATCCATCCCATCTTCTGTCTGCTAAGGTTTCCATCAATGCAGGCTTCAACTCTTGCAAAGCAGCAAGAACATAGTATGCCGTAGCAAACCTTGTCGTGCAAAATATTTGCAAAGCTTTATTTGGTGACTTGGTTCGAAAAAGAGCATACGAAAATTGATGCTCTCTAATGAATTTCACCACATGATTTGCATCCAATAAAGTTTGCTTCACACATGCCATTTTACCAATATCTTTTAAAAGCAAATTTAAAGTGTGAGCTGCACATGGTACCCAAGAAATCTCGGAATACTTGACTTGAATAGCTCTTCTTGCTCCTTTGTAGTTGGCCGCATTATTTGTGACAATAGCAGTCACATTCTTTGGTCCACCTGCCTTTGAAATTGCACGCTCATACACCCCTGCTAGGTAGGTGATAGTCTTCTCTTTCAATGAGCTGTCAATTGCTTCCACGAACATAGCCCCTCTAGGGTTAATAAGCATTACATTGATTAAAGGTTTTTTCTGACAGTTCGTCCATCCATCCAATGCTATGGTGTATCCATATGATGGAACAAACTCTAGAACTGTGCGTTTGAGAATGGCTTCAGTACTATCTTTGACTTTATCAAGATATTCAGTTCGCATCTTGTTATAGTCAGGAAGCACAAATCCTTTTTTGGATGTACTCATCAAAGCGTCTTGAAATATTGGATTGCGCATAGCATTGAACGATATGCCACACGCAACAAATTCTTGTGTCCATTTTAAATGCAACTCAAGAAACCATTGTTTACCTAATGCTTCAGGCATTGTTTGTCCATTGGATGACGCTCTGCCGAATTTGCTTGTGCTAGGAACTCCTCTTGATGTAGAAGCATGTCCATGAAGAGGGTTCAATTGAGAACTTTGATCGTTTACTTGAGTGGTACACACCTCTTCTGTTGCCTCATTGCATACAGATGGTTCAATATTCGCATGAATATCTTTAGAAACATCACCTTTATGTTTAGATGCAAGAATCAACTTTACTTTGCGAGAATACATGACAAATTTTTCATGAATATCTTTTGGTGGTGCCCCACACTTTTCAACATTGCCAGGGACTTTAAGTAAATGCTCTTTAATTCTGGTTGCATTACCACTAAACTCGTGGCCACAAGATTTACATTTAAGTCGAGATGTATTTCTCCCAGCTTTCAACTCATGTACATAACTCCACTCTTGTCCTTTCACCATGATGCACAAAAGAAATTTGCTAGTAAAAACAAAGTCAATGATCATTTTCATAATCAAAATCCATTAAAACATTAAATTAATTTAACTAACAATGATTGAACGAAATTAAATAATTAAAAACAATGATTGAACAAAAATACAATACCATTGGATTACATATAAATTGCATCGATTTATCTAAAGTGCAAGCTTGTAGCTTTAACTCATTACGATAATCAATAATTACAATTAAATCAAGTATTAAAATGATTATAATTATAAATTGCTATACATACAAGAGCTATAAGTGACATTTTTAATGTCAAAACGATAATCACTTACAATACTTGATCATTATCGTATCTATGTAAAGTGCGAACAAAAAGTTCTTACACTTTACCATAGATTTTTAAGCGATTATCTATCTACAATGCGAGCATGTGTATGCTCTCACAGAGTACGGTAGATTTTGCAGTCCAAATAAAGATAAGAGCTAGAATATCAATATTTTTGGACATTTTTTTCCTAAATTTTTACTCTAGTGAGAGCATAGCAGTGTGAATAGCTCTACACAAAACGTAAAAATATAATTTTGTTTCATTATATTCATTTTGAAGTGAGAGAAAATCTCTACACATCAAAATTGAACTTTAAATTACATAAAATTAATTTTTATGTAATTATATTTTTAAACTAATTATCTCATGTGAGAGTACACTCTACACACAACGATAATATCTTACTTTTTTTTTAGTAGTCACTTTCAAGTGTCAATTAATTGAACACATTGACAAGTGATTCTTATAATTACAGTTTGTATCAGGTGAGAGATTAAACTCTTCAAAAAATACAAACTTTCAACTATTTACTAAGTTTTTGAAAACAAATTCATATATTTGAATCACAAAACTTAAAATTCTATTGAATTTTATTTTTTATTAAATTCAAATTGTTTTATTTTTTCACAAATTACTTTTTTGATCGTTTGGTGAGAGTACTCACATGGAAAACACTAACTGTGAAAGCTGGTGTGAGGCCTGTCGCGTGCTGCTATATATACTAACATATTCGATCGTTATAATTTTTGATCGAAAATAATTTCGATCGAAAAATTAAGAAGTTATACGATTAGCCGTTTATGCTAATGTGGCACAGTATAATACAGCCGTTTATGGCGATTAGCCGTTTATGCCGATGTGGTATCGTATAATACGATCGTATAATTTAGATAAACGAATAATACACCCATTATTTGCATATTATACGTCTCCCAAATAGAGAATAATGCAACTTAGAACTTCATCGACCACATGCACAAGTACACGCATTTGGATGGTAAGAATGTTTGTTGGAAAGTACTTCTCCACCATGCACACTGCTTCAATAGTATTTAAGCGTGCTGCATCAAAGTTGTCTTCTCTTATCTCTTTTGAACTGATCCAGCATACCAACTCACTGATTTTGTAGATTGTTCATCTAATGTCACCTATCAAACAACCCTTCATGAAAATTGGTAAGATGAACTGTAAAAATTTGTGCCAATCATGGGACTTAAGACCACTGAGATTGTCATCTCTCGTAAAAGCCGTTTTCAAACATCGTGTGCAACCTATGGGAGTCTTGAATGAAGATAAAGCTTTCTTCACTTGTTGCTCTTCTGTGTGACTCAGAACCCATGGACCTTTTGGTATAGTTCCATTGGGTTTAAGTTGAGGCCACATCTTTGGCATTCGACCCACAACTTGCAGGTCATCTCTTTGGGCCTTGCTCTCCCTTTTTCCAGTGATGGTCTTTTAGATTATCTCCCCCACATTCTTGAAGATGTGCATTGAGTTGAGCACATGATTAATCAGTAGGTCACTCCAATACGGGAGATCATGAAAAATAGAAAGTCTTTTCATTCCAGGTGGCATCCAATCTCCCCTCTCTAGCCATATGTTTTTCCAATTGCTCGCTTTGAGTGGATGTATATCATGTTTGCATATGTTTGGTCCATGTAGCTCATTTCCTTCAGGCAAAAATCTACCATGCTCCTCGTAAACTATCTTGGTCAAATGCTTAGAGCGGCGGAAGCCAAGTCGAGGACCACATTTTTGGACATGCGTGATTGCCCGAGTAACTCAAGTCTGAAACATCACATATTAATATTTAGATATAGCCATGAACCATATGCGTGTGAGGGTTTTAAGGGCACTTATCTGAGCACTCACCGAACCGTGGCCAATCGTGCATGGTCCACATGAGAATGCCTTGCACATGTACATTCCGTCGTTCGATTGGTTGGGACATATCAACCACATCGATTCCTGTCCACAAGATTTGGAGCTCTTCTATAAGTGGTGCTAGATAGACGTCCATGTTCTTTGCTTTGTACTTTCTTGGGACGATCAATGACAACAACAGAGGGCCTTTCTTGATAGCGAGCCATGGTGGAAGATTATAATTAACCAGAAAAATAGGCCACGTACTCTATGACGAACTCCGTAATCCAAATGGGTTTACTCCATCCATTGCCATACCAAAGCGGATACATCGAGGCTCGTTCTTAAATGTAGGCCAAATTTTCTCTATGTGCTTCCATGCAGGAGAGTCAATAGGTACCCACATAACATCATCTCTTGATCTAGTACTTGAGTGCCATGTCATCAAAGCGGCTATGCACTTGCACCTGAACATGCTCTTTATTCTTGGAACGATAGGAAAGTGTCGAAAAACCTTTGCTGAGATAAATTTTCCATTGTGTCCTCCCTGTACATGTTTGATCCACAATTGGAACACTGTTCTAGGCTTGTATACTCATTGCAAAAAGTATACAATCATTAGGACATGCATGTATTTTTTGATAATACAAGCCCAAATTAGTAAGAAGCTTTTTAGTGGCTGGACGGGTAGGGGGCATGTGATTCCCTTCTGGCAAGATTTTCTCATTCAGTAACCTGACGTTACATGAACAAGTCAGTCCTTTGATCACTTTATATGAACTGTAATCTGAACTTTACCATGCTTAGGATAAATATGTTTACCTGAAAATCTCTGTGACTGAGGCGTCAGACAGACTACAAATTAAGCATTGCCAATGCGGTACGGAGAACTCAGATTTTTGCACCAGTGTAGAGTGGCATGCATGCAAGACTTTGAATCATCTCGCCCTCCTCATTGTTGCTATCATGCCGTTGATATGAATGGGATGACTGAGGTTGGTCCACAGTACTACGTTTAATGTTGTCGCCTTTTATGCTAGAATCCATGTCAAAGAATGCGTCCAACATCTGCTCCATCTCTACTTCTTGAAATGCCGCTTCAGGTATTGGTTGGGAGGACTCAATCAATGGCTGCTCGTTTGAAAATCGTCTTCTCTGGGATGAAGTTGGAGCAATATCTACTTGCAGACTTTGACCTTCAATCTCTAGACCATGAGATCGATAACGCAGGTCTTGTACTTTCTCTATCGAAAAGAGACCGTGATTGCGTATGTGCTGGTCGTAGATTTTTTATTTTTGAAAGATCTGATGCTTGCAATGCGCACAAGGGCACGCCATCCTATCGTCCATACTTTATCTATCAATGAGCAACAAATAATTAAAACACTCTAGTTGTTATAACTACAAGCTTTAACAACCTCACATTCTCTAGCCAGGCCTGATCCCCGCACACCTCGGTTTAGAGGTGCACGGAGATTAGGACCACAGGTAAATAATCTCGTCTTTATTGGTCAATGACTTATATTAAAGTTCTTGAAGTCTGTGTGCACTTTTGAGGTCCGATTGCATTTTTTCAACTATTTTCTGCTAGCTCTAACAACCTTACATTCTCTAGCCGGGTCCGATCCCCGCACACCTCGGTCTAGAGGTGCACGGAGATTAGGATCACAGTGTAATAATCTTGTCTTTATTGGTCAATGACTATATATAAAGGTTCTTTCAGTCTGTGTGCACTTTTGAAGTCCAATTGCGTTTTTTCTACTATTAATTTGACGCCAGCTCTAACCTAACCTATAATCTAACCTAACCTATAGCATAACCCTAACCTAAATTAATGTAACCTAACTTATAACCTAAACCTAACCTATAACCTAGCCTAACTGAAGTCCGTTTGCGTTTTTAGAAGTACAAGAGTCATCCTCGAAGTTCGATTGCGTTTTTTCTACTATTAATTTGACGATAGCTCTAACCTAACCTATAATCGTAACCTATACTCTAACCTAACATAAAACCTATACTTAACTTAACTTAATGTATATAACCTAATTAACTTATAACATATACCTAACCTATAACCTAACCTAACCGAAGTCCGTTTGTATTTTTAGAAGTACACGAGTCATCCTCGAAGTTCGATTGCATTTTTACTACTATTAATTTGACACTAGGCTCTAACCTAACCTGTAATCATTATGCCTAACCTATAATATAATCTAACCTAAAGTAAAACCTATACCTAACCTAACTTAAGATAACCTATCTTATAACATCTACCTAACCTAACCGAAGTCCGTTTGCGTTTTTAGAAAAACACGAGTCACTTCGAAGTCCGATTTCATTTTTTGAAGTACACGCGTCATATTCAAAGCCCGTTTATATTTTCTCGACTATTATGCCGTCAATAGCTCTAACCTAGCCTAGCACATAACCTAAACCTAACATAACCTAACCTAACATAAAAACAACACAATGGTGAGGCGTTTAGCAAAATGACAAGCCTAGATCTTGCCCACAATGCATATGCGATGTGGGTAAGCTCTATGGCTTGCCAATTTGGCAAATGGATCACCATTGTGTTGTTTTTAGAGTTGCGAAGCGATTTTATGGCCTGAAAATCGCTCGCAGACATATAGACAACACCATGGCGAGTCGTTGGCAATATGGCAAACCATAGAGCTTGCCCACAATGCATACGCCAAACGTGTCGCCATTGTGTTGTTTTTAGGGGCACGAGGTAATTTTAGCGGTTGAAAATTGCTCGCCAACATATAGACAACACCATGGCGAGCCGTTTGGCAATACGACAAGCCATAAAGCTTGCCCACAATGCATATGCATTGTAAGCAAGATCATGGCTTGCGGTTGAGTGGCATAAAATGGTAACCATCTTTTTGCAACATTTGTCAGCCTACTCAACGTCCTCTTCCTCATATGTGTATATATTTTTCTACGCTATTAAGTTATCTAGAGTAAATTCCCCCTCTTCGTTGAACCTTTGTGGCGACACATACATTATAATCTTCCCAAAAATGTCACCTTAGTCATATATTTATATTACCACCCTTTTCTTTTTTGCTTTGTAAATAGAATAAGCATACAATAACCAACTATATACCCCCAAACTTTCTTGCCTCTTGTGAATTAGTAGTAGAAAAATAATATATCCATCTTCCACCCCATATAGATAAATTCCCATGGAAATCAACTCTCCACTTGTCTTTACCAAAGATTATGGTCCCTCTCTATAAGCCTTCTATGCCCCCTACATAGGTGGCCCAATATCTCTTAAGAATATACATATAGTTTCTCTCCTTTCAAAAAGACTCCAATTGTATATTCTTTTCACAAGCAAATAATATTGGGCCCTCCTCTATTTGTTTAAGAATCATAGCCTTTTGAAAAAGCATGATTCCCCTTGGATGCATACAAGCAAAGGGCCCATATAAGAAGACTTGGAAGCAAAAGGTTCCCTAGCCTAGTGTGGGCCTTCCAAACCAAATTCCTTGGTGCATGGGCGTGAAGAATAGTCCAAATTCATATCAAACATGTTGAGAAGGTCAATTTTGCCTTTTGAAGCATGTCATTCCGAGCTACATGTAAAAAGTTATGGTCAAAATAGTGTAAATCTGTCAGATTCGTAGCAAAAGGGAACTGTAAATCAAGTAAATCAAGAGGGTGAGATCTTATTTTTCCCCTACTCATCTTCTAGAAGAGCAATGAGTGTTCAAGGTCACTTGCATGTGATGGGACCAACCTAAAGATGCTTTCTAAATGCCAAGACAGACAAGTTGAGATACCCCGCAGGAGCCACCCGTAGGGCCTCATGGTGGGGCCCACCTACATTATGCACCCCTATGGAGCCTTCACGGTCTAAAATAATATTTTTGGTGAATAAATAGTCCCTTTTATGTCCAATATTCAATGAGTGGTCAAAGGACACTTAATTAGGTCTAATCACTTACTCTAATTAAGTGTAGCATAATCCCACTCCTACACAACTATAAATAGCCCCCCTTGGAGAGACTCAATGACACACACTTATATTTTCAACTTCATGTTGTTTCTTGATCAATAGTAGAGAAAACCCCAACTCTCCCTCTTTCACATCCTCTCTCCTAACCCTCCTCTTTGGAGGAAGTGCAACTCTATTCTCCACTCTTTCCATTCTACAATCTCTTACTCCATCAACCCAATAAATCATTTGTAGCACCTCAATAACTTGTAAATACATCATGATCTCTCTCATGGTTATGTTAATGATCATGAAATCATCTTCAAAACTTTCAAGTGTCGCAATTCGTGATGGTTAGCCAGCGTCTGTCCTCCCCTTAAAAGGTGTGCGAGAAATCAAGTAAGTGTTCTATTCTCAATTTACCATCGGTTTGTTTCTCCACACTTATTCAATTGGTCTAAAGAAATTTCTCACTCCAAATCTCTTTTGCTTCATTACATATGCATGTGGCTACCTCTCATGGTGATTTTATTTGTGTCACGGCATTGCATAGATGGAGATGAGCTCTCTATGCAAAGTGTGTTAGTTTGATGTAAGTGATTCTCTTGTGTGTTTGAGAGGCAAGTCTTGTGTGCATGATTTTTTGATGAGTGATTGAGAGAGGAAGAGTTTGGATGTATTATGGGTATTCTTATGGGGAGAAGGTGAATGCTATTCCACAAATTGCATATTTCATTTTGATGCACGACATTGGGTTGCATAATCGTTGATGGTGTTCAAGTGTCCAAAGTGCATATAGAGTAAGGGGGTTTTCAAAGTGTGTTGCTTAAGTGGGTGAGTGCAAGTGTTATTTTGATTGGTTTCCTTCTCCACTCCCAAAAGAAGGTGGTGCCCCAAGTAGTGTGCGTACCTCTTTACGAACATTTTGTGAGGGTAGGCCCATTGGTTTGGGTTTAGAGGCCCCATTTCAAAAAGCTCGCCCTCACCGTATTGCCAAATGGCTCGCCATGGTGCTATTTTAGGACTTGAAATCCGCTCGCGGACATATAAACAACACAATGGCAAGCCGTTGGCAATACGAAAAGCCATAGATCTTGCCCACAATGCAAATGTGTTGTGTGTAAGCTTTATGGATTGCCGTATTGACGAACGGAACGCCATTGTGTTGTTTTTAATATGCGCTGTGGGTAAGCTCTATAGATTTCTGTATTGTCGAATGTAGCTTAACCTAACTTAACCTAATGTAGCTTTACCTAACCTAACGTAACTGAACCTAACCTAACATATAAGATAACCTAACTTAACTTAACGTAACTTAACCTAATATAACTTAACGTAACGTAGCTTAACTTAACATAACCTAACTTAATCTAACTTAACTTATAACTTAAACTTAACCTAAAACATAAACCCCATCAACTACATAATTTGAAAAATGACATAATTCAATAGAAAATTTCTACAAAACAAGATTTTTTCATAAACTTAAACAAAATTTTCCATAATTTATAATGAAATTTCACATAAGAAATCCTAATTTCTTTTAAAGCATTAATGAAAGTTTAAAGCATTCAAAGTTTAAAGCATGAAATTTTCTTTTTTTAATATACAAAGTAATTTAAATAAACTTAATATGCATTTAAAGGTTTGAGCACTCACATTAGTACTATTTGAGCAATGAAAGTTGTCGCCTAAGTCCTAGAACCTCCAAAAACGCAGACACAAACACAAACACAAACTCAAACACAAACACAAAGTTAAATCCTAAACCCTAAATCTACAAGTAAACATGAAAATAATCTTACCTTAGTGTTATGTGCTAACCCACAAGCAAGATTAGCACCTCCGACGGTGTGTATCGCAGCAGATCTGTGAGAGAGGGTGAAGAGGAGAGCTCGAGATGTGGTACAAGAATTAGGAGAAATGCGCAAAGAAAGCCCGCGGTTTCGGTTTTTGTAGGTACCGATGGTACAGCTATCGGTATAGACATCGGAATAGTCAACGGAAGGGGTGTCGGAATGCGCATTTGCACTGGAGTCGGAAGACCTACCGAAATAGGTGTCAAAATTTTGAAAATGAAATTAAAAAAGAAACCTTGGCTCCCTCCATAAATACACACACATATATCGACACCCGCCAGTGACGCGGATAATGTGGTGCCGAAATTCAAGTGACCTCTTGTAGTGACACCTTAATCTTGTCAATGTTCTAGTTTGGCATTGCTGTTTTATGTTTGTTGCCTTCATGTGTTGCAACAATCTGGGTCCTAATTTATTAGATCATCACATGCATTGGCATAGTGTGGCTGTGATGGTATTTTACAAGCTTTTGAAGCTATTAGCAATATGAGCTCATGAAGAGGGATTGCATATGAGTGACTCCATCTTGCAACATTCTTCTTGCTATCGAGGATGTTGTATGTGTTGGAGTGCACTGACTGCACAATATGCCCAACATGGTTGGGCATATTGTATGTGTTGGAGTGCACTGACTGCACAATATGCCCAACATGCCCAACATGGTTGGATGTTAAATGAAGTCCGTTCCTCAAATGCAATCACCTTTGCAATATGCGCCTTGAAGATTTGTTGGCATTGGGCAAGACATTTACATGGGCAAGAAAATTTGGTGAGAATGCTAGTTGCGGGGCTATTGGGTATAGTTGCTTGGCATTGCTTTGATCGACATGCATGCAAGGGGGGGGGGAGAGAGAGAGAGAGAGAGAGAGAGAGAGAGAGAGAGAGAGAGAGAGAGAGAGAGAGAGAGAGAGAGAGAGAGAGAGAGAGAGAGAGAGAGAGAGAGAGATCTGTAGCAGATACCTTACCTTGCGCTCCTTGCTCGCTCAAGTCTCCAGCTTGCACAGTGCAAAGCTTTCTTTATACAAGCGCTAGTTTTATTACAAGCATGCAGCATATATGGCTCAAAAGGAACGCACGAAAGGCATGCCGTGCCAACAAAAGCATGCATCAGTAATGGATATAGAGCTCGTTGGTGGTTTTAGTTTTAGAGCTAATGTAGGATGTATTTTACACCAAGACAATCGTTCTAAGGTTTACCTTTTCTCTAAGATTCGATATTTGAGCTCTACATTTAGACTTAAGTTTTGGTATTCCACGTTGAATGTTAGAATGCAATTGCGATATCAAGATGAAAAATCTGCAAGCATTTAAGCCTATCATGCCCATGAACAAGAACACACCAAATCCATTTTGGAAGGAGAATCTTTCGTTTGGAATTGATGAATCATTTGATGAACAAAATGTTGTTCATTGTCAAAATGAATGGTGGAAGACTCAATATAGATAAGGATGGTCATTATAGTAGTCATGAGCTATTGCCAGAAGTCGGAGAAGATATGACAAGATGGCTATCACAACAGAAATGACTTGTTGGCAGAAATCAGAGAAGATATAATGATGGAGTTTGCAGCGAATATGATTGACGCATTGATGGGAATCGCAATAGACATGATCGAGGTGATAACACAAGTGAACATGACAACCGACATGATAGTCGAAGACTCGAAAGAGATGAAGATGTTCATCACAATAGGTATGAGTTCTTGGCAGAAATTAGAGAAGACATGATCATGGAGATCACAGCACACATGATCGACGCATTGATAGGAATTGTGATAGGCATGGTCAAAAAGATAGCACAACTGGATACGACAACCTACAGGATGGACATCACAGTAGACATGAGTGACATGATGATGACAATCGACATGTTTGCCATGCTAATAGAAATTGTGGAAGATTTGAGATACAGATTGCAACAGACATGACGATGGACATCATAATAGACATGAGCGTGAGAGCATGTTTGAAAGATGAAGAGACCATGAGAGAGAGAATATATATCACGAGGATTGTAGGGGGTGGTGATCAACGGACTCACAAAGCATGATGTTTGAAAGCATAGATACAATGGATATGCTAGCAGTGACGACTCTAACAAACACAAAGATAAAAGACCATGCAACTAAGTTGAAAGAAGAGCATGAACTTTAGAAGTATTGGTGATGGTCAAAAAATAGTTGCTAGCAAATGACGATGATGATGAACGCAAAGACCGAAGTAGGAGGAATGGAAATGGTAGAAGGCGTAATTCTTGTAAAAGGCATTGACAACAGGAAATTGAGAGAGAGAGAGAGAGAGAGAGAGAGAGAGAGAGAGAGAGAGAGAGAGAGAGAGAGAGAGAGAGAGAGAGAGAGAGAGAGAGAGAGAGAGAGAGAGAGAGAGAGAGAGAGAGAGAGAGGGAGAGAGAGAGGGAGAGAGAGAGAGAGAGAGAGAGAGAGAGAGAGAGAGAGAGAGAGAGAGAGAGAGAGAGAGAGAGAGAGAGAGAGAGAGAGAGAGCTACTACACCTACTTGGTTACTGAGGTAGATGAAAGAGATCTTTTTTGGCTACTCCTTGGGCCCTAATTGGAGTGGCTCTCCGTAAACTTCAAGAACTGCCCCAAAGAGAGTGAGTTTGTGTATATATATATATGTGTGTGTACGATGTGAGCTAGTAGATAGACAATATAGGCAATTCAACCTATCCCGAGAGCAAGAGCATTAGAAGTAGTGCAGGTAATGGTAGGCTTGATAGCAAAAGTGACCGCGATAGTCAACATACAAGCAAGAGTCATAGAAGGTATGACAATGGAGCTCAAAATAGACATGATCAATGCATTGATGGGGATCACATGGTTATCATGCTAGCAGAAGTGAATGTGACAGTTGATGCTATGGTGGAAGTCTTGAAAGAGATCAAGGTGGATATTACAACAGACACGAGTGACTATGGATCGCTTATCTGAGGCTGAAAGCAGGCTTTGGTGGTACAAGATGTTCTTGCTTTAAGTTTGGTAATCTATGATAGTTTGGTACTCTGTTAGAATTTTTTTTGGTACTATATTTATGTGTGTTATTTGAGGTTATTTTGCTCTAATTTATAATGCACTACTTTGATAGATGGAGCTGTATAAAATATTCAAGGGTACTTACCCTACAGTGAGGTCGTTGCTTAGATCCTTGATGTGCAAAAATAATTCTTTGTTTGGAAGTTAAAAGAGTGGTATATGTGCTGTGGTGCGTATCTATGAGACCCTGGGAACAACACATGCAACTCTCCACCCAACCTTGCTATGTGTAGACTCATAGCTTACTAAAATATAGCACCCCTTGAACACATGTGAGTTCTGGCCCTTGGCCTTGGCATTACTCCGTTGGAGAAGCGTTTTTGTTCTAAAAAATGAAAATGATAATATCTTCGTAAGAACACTAATTTTTTTCACAGTGATATCCTTCATGGATCCAACTGTCCCTTTAACCAAAACACGGCTCATTAGGAGGTTCTATGAAATCAAGAACATTTTGATTTTCTACATTGTTGTCCTTTGCAATCATCTTGTGTAATCGGCGCATATACGACATAGCATATAGACTCCATTTAGAACTCACTTGAGTATGCTAAACGAGTTACTACAACTAAGAGGTGTCTAAAAGAATAATTGTTCCCACTTTCCATGAAAGTAACGGACTGACATAACTCATCAGCAAAGGACAAGTCCTTGACTTGTTATCATTTTTCATCAGTAGACAACACCACCATAACTAAAATTCAAGTTTGAGGACCCGACCTAAATATGAAGAGACTAAACTTAGTCGCAACATGCTTAGCCTCATGGTAAGAAAACTCCAACTAGAGAGATAATCTTTCGAACTTGATTTCTTATTTCTCATAACATATCCTTTAGCACAAGATTAACACTTGTAAACTACTTATCAACCTCTAGATGTACTGATAGTACTACTGAGTTGTGTTTTCCCAAAAATTATTGGTAAAAGTGGATCACAATTCCTTGCAACATTGTTGAGTAATCAACAATGTTATGAACAACCAATGTGGTTAACAATAGAATGTTTAATCGCTTATCTACCATCACCCAAACCAAGCCATATCCTCTATTGGTGATTGGTAGACCCACAACTAAACTCGTAGAGATACTGCACATAAGGTGCAAAATGCTTCATAAGCTATCCATTCCATGAATTTGTATGCTGTTCAAAATCAGCTTTGGCTAAACACCATGGCCGCCCATAATACCTAGTGTGCATGCCTTTAGCAAAAGAACTAATTCGAAACTTGCATTTTCATGATTGCGAATGTGAAGCTCATAGCACACGAAAGAGAAGGGTAATATTCTAAGAAAGAACCAAATATTTCATACTGCACCTACTTGCAAACCTTGCTAAAATGTTTCAACCATGATAGAATGTGAAACATAAATTACATCCAGGGACAAACAATGAAACATTTTTATTAACAATACATAACCTTTCTATATGCATAAACAACAATCCGAGTGTTGTTTAACAACACTTGTAACCTTAACAAGTTGTTCAAAAAACCCGACAAATTTTGGCCATTGAAATTATTCCTAATTCTTTGTGCTCAAAATGGGCTACAAAACGGATTTGACCAGAGCCTAGGGAGTGTCATGACACATAATTGGAATAACAAGCACTGGAGTTAGTCCCAGAGACTCATATTCTCCACATGTGGAATATGCCTCATATAATGATGTAAAGAACTATGACATCCCATCAAGTACAAAATGTACTTGTGTTCATAACTACATAATGCAAAAATGTATTTGGGACATTACGACCCAAAATTCTATGCTTTAAATGACCTTGTCATGTCTCCAAAAAGCAAAATGGATGAAAGCATTCTAGATTATACATCCTACTTAAAAAATTCAATCAAAGCCTATTAAAAAATGAAATAAACCCAAAACATATGTGTATATGGAGGTTGAACCTAGTGTTCACTAACCCCCATACACATGACCTAATCCTATACTGGAAAAGGCATGGTAACACTAAATGAAAGATTAGTGGAAATTAAGTACTATTGCACTGGTAACCCTGGGAGTTTCCTTTGCAATCCAAACCCCTTAGTTAGAATCTCTAATGTCAAACCCCTTGGTTAGACTTTGCATGAAAATTTCTTAGACTAGCAGCTAATGGTGACCAACATTGTCTACCATTGTCTACCAGGTCTAATAGCCATTATAATCAACTTGGGAGTTGAAATTATCCCTTACCCCTTGGCACATTGTAGACTGATTTCCTTGAAAGTACAATTGTGATAATCAAACTATGACCCTCAATACCTATGCAGTGATTATGTATTAGCTAGGTCATACCCCTAAACATACCACTCTTAGAGACATGATCACTACAACTAACAGATATTCTCAAGTTGGAATCTTATTCACAACTTGACCGTGAAAGAATCTGATCTTTCCATGAACAGAAGAGAAAGATATCTAACACCCTAAAGAAGTTAATCATATTGAATTTTCTTGGATTTTTAAACAAGAGATCCTGTACTTTGAGGCTCACTAAGGTTATTTATGTCATCTCATGAATCAATTGCTTGATAGCTAGGCCATGCCTGATTGGTACCACCAAAAGAGTCAAGTATATTGGTTTCACCTTGTGCATAGAGCCAATGATACAAAGTGCCCACTACTGTATACATATACAACAATCACAAGTAAACATACCACCCCCAACTCTCTTTGAAGAGAGTGGCTGGTGTTATAGAGAAAGGGTAAACCACGATTTAGTGGAATGAGACCACCATATTGGAATTCCATGCATGAATATTGAAAAAATAGAGTGACAAGCCTTTGGCTGTAATAAGCCCATTGCTTTAATGACGGACTCGATAGTTTGACCCGATGCCATACGTGCCTTGTGCAACTTTTACTGGCATGGATACATTAGAGTTTGTTGTTACCAAACATAAATGTGAGATTATATCCTTTTTTTGTCGAGCTACTAAACATGTGTGCCATTATCCTTGATCCTAAGTTAATGAATACACTTTGGCATGGAAGAGAAGCCTTTCTTTGATCCATGTCTGTCAAAGCACTTTGCTTTGTACAATAGAGAAATCTTTTTCAAATGAAACTTTTAAGGACATAAAACCAAGTAGACCTTGAAATTGCCTAACCTTGTTGCCCTTTTGAGAGAAGTTACCTTCACTTGAATCTGGCTTGTAGTCATGTATGCCGAGAAATTTAGGGCTATCATATGTAGTCTACATGCCCTCGTGGCTTGGTTCATACCAACCACCAAGAAAAAAACAGGTAAACATGATGCCAAGTTTCTTTGTATGCTAATAGGATCTTCGAAACTTTGAAAGATTATATGCAATATGCCCTAAAGTGAAGCTTTGCTTCGCAGAAGTTCATTGAAAAGGTGAGATAGAACACAACGTGAGTGCTCATAGCTAACAAGTTCTCCTATTGACAAACAAAATCAAAGCAATAGATAATTGACATTGTTGATTTTTCATAGAGAAACGGCTTTGCTAAATGTAGCTTATTGAGAATCATGAGATTTTCCAATATTGAAAGAGATAGATCCTAAAGCTTATCCATTGAATGTCATCTAGCCAAACTCTTCTTGATCAAAGCAACATTTGATTGTCAAGTTGGCATCTTGCAAGATAGAACAAGATCAAGATCAAAACTTAACATTAAGGTACTTACCAATTTTCTATAATCACTGCTCGGCACTACAAGGTGTAGCATTCTATGACATGGTTTTTGACATGGGTACCTAGAAGCTTGTCGGATTCACCAATACCTTGTATGTAGGGGAAAATAACTTTGAGGTCCTTCACCCTCCTTGAGAGTTGCACCCATGAAAGTTGTGCTCAAGGACCCCTTGTCCTAGTCCATAGTGATCCCCAAATCAAGCTAGAACACAATACACCCATTGGAACTCTTGATGGGAGAGCTTGCTTGTATTAATTAACCTTGTTCATGTGAGTGGCCTTTGCTAGTTTTTAGTCATGTCGAGACGGCCTTGCCACGTCTCCTTGTTGAGGTTTCCTTGCTAGAATGGTCCTTTGCCGGGATTGTCCTTGTCGAGCCTCTTTGCTTAGGTTATTGCCTTGGCTATTTCTTGAGGCCTTGGAACACCAAATAAAAAGCCCCAATGATGGCCATGCCATACATGCTTGGAACCAAGGCCACCAAAAAACCATACCTTGCATGCGTGGAGCAGATGATTGTGCCAAAATTCCTTGTTGGGAACGTTGTGATTCGCCTTGCATGCAAGTGGGAAATCCCATTTGAACACATGAGGACCAACAAGTAATTCCCTAAAGGGCATTCACACTTAAAAAAAAAGAAAAATTGTGGGCTTCTATAGAGTGCGATGGAAAACCAACAATATCTTGTCAAGATCTTGCCGTGCCACAAGTTGCAAACCTTCTTGGTGCAAGAACGAAAAATATCCAGCAAGCTAGGGTGAAACCATCAAGCCAAGCTTTGATCAAATCCATGCCAATCGTCCCCACCCCTTGGGAGTGTGCAGGCAGTCGTTCCCGCAGCCATTTCCTTACGCTCTCTTGGATTTGCAGGGGAAGCTGCACATGTGCATGCCACGAAATCTCAAACAACCAACTTGCTCCACCGATGCATGACCTTCCTTGCATGTTTCATGCACCCCTCATCTCCTTCCTACATACGAGAGAGAGAGAGAGAGAGAGAGAGAGAGAGAGAGAGAGAGAGAGAGAGAGAGAGAGAGAGAGAGAGAGAGAGAGAGAGAGAGAGAGAGAGAGAGAGAGAGAGAGAGAGAGAGAGAGAGAGAGAGAGAGAAGCCTCCATGAAGCTTCAATGATCTTCCCCCTCATCCATTGCTGCTCTCCCCTGAGCTCTAATACCAATATGAGACCCTAGGGAACATCACATGAAACTCTCCACCCAACCTCACTATGTATAGACTCATAGCCTGCTAAAATATAACACCCTTGACTGTATGTGAGTTTTGGCCCTTGGCCCTAACAGAATCATGTCTAGATGAAGTTTTCAAGAAAATTCTAATCAAATACATTAAAGCAAGTTTGGTCATCATGAAAAATTTCATATTAATATATGCTCCATTTGTTGCGGAAGGGGTCACTTAGGTGAGTGTTCTACTAGCCATTTTATATTTCAGCACATTAATATTTTGCGAGAATCCATTGTATGCCCTAAACTCGTTGATAGTGAATATCATGCAAAAAAATGCTTGTTTGGAGATTGCCCCCGATATGGGGCTAGGAAGTTAACATTGTGCTTAGATAATATCACATCAGACAATAGGGAAGTGACTGCGAAAGTTTTTAAGGATGCGGGAACTAAACATGTGGATTCCAAAAGAAGTGAAAGGAAGCAATTTTAATCATCAAGCACACCTTCCTCTTTAGGTAGTGAGTGCAACAATTTAAAAATTTCTTGCTCAAGTTTTCTAGTGATGTCATTCTGTCTGTTGTTGATTTTGTACAGAATTAAAGTGCAAAACAAGATTCAATCCATGCATTGATGGTCAACTCAAGTAACCATATTGGTACATATATCTTATGTGAGAAACTTAGTAGGTGTTGACAATGTCTAGAAGACGCTACACTTTTATATATTAGATGACAAGAACCATGACACACTATTTGCTCACCGTTGTTTTATGCTTCATGACCAATGGCTTAAACAGTAAGCAAATCATTTGCACTCTCATTGTGTATAATTAGATGGTGCCGCTTCTCAATTTGTGGCATGAAGCCTTACTATTTTGTGGAAAGGTAAAATCAATTGATAGGCTTAAATATGATGCATAACTTCTCCACGTCAATGCACGGTGAAGGAGAGCATGATGGTGTGAGTGCTATGATCAAGAGAACACTTACTCCATGAGGAGCTCAAACCAGGTGGTTGGTCTATGAAGTGTGTAGCAAATTCAAGTGGTTAGCCTATGAAGTGTGTAGCAAATGTAGTGAGCTTTCTTAATGCAAATTTTAGCCCATTAGAGAAGTCCATAGGTGTAATACCCAATGAGTTTTTTGGATGGTGTCAAATGATGATGTGTAGCATAGCCTAATGTGGGACTATCAACACATTATTGGCACTTGTTCCTTCTATTATGTTGATGGATACTCTACAAGTAACCCATGTGTTGTGCATTTTTTAACACTCTCATAATTTTGTGACCCATATCTGAAGGGGCAATGGATGAGGTGCAAGAATATACTACATGTAGATGAGTGGAAATATGTTTCCATTGTGTCACTGATAGAGATGATGGAAGCATATACTATCTCAGAGGATGATGATGAGGATGGCAATGTTGATATATATTGCATTCCCACAATTCATCATCATAATGTGGCCATGTATAAAGGAGACCCCAAAGTGTTGTGAAAAATGTTGTTCATAGGAGACAAATTTGCAGTCAAAGTAGTTGACAAGAACGGGGACTTCTAATCCTTAAAATTGATAAAAACAATTAGTACATAACCAAAGTAGAGAAGGATAAGTGGAATAACAAAAATGGAGTACTAGTTGAGGGCTTGTACTATGACCAAGTGAAAGGGAAAGTTGACACATACACCCTACCAGATCATGTCCCTCTATTGATGATATACTCCCATCTTGTAAGAGCCATACACTTCCCCATAGAAGCTACCCTTGAGCTACCAAGCCAATTCAAATTATCCTCTGAGGTAAATGAGAACATTTACAATAGTATGCCATTAGATGATGATATAGAGAAAAATGTAAGCATGAAAACCTTACCATAGTAGCAAATGACAACATCTATACCTCTAGAAAGTAAAGTATCATTCCTCAAACCATTTGAGTGGTATTGATAATTTCAGTATATTACACTTGTCTATCAATGTTTAACTATTTCTTTGGCTTTAGCCGGTGTCAGGAGTTTTTTGGAGCAAGGGATTGTGCATATGTACATACCCCTGCATGGTGCATCGAATAAAGGATTGCCCATTTTCCAGAGCCAGGTGGTTACGTGGGGCCCACATGTGTACAGGTAGGACAACATGTATATAGTGCATCATTTTTCACTATCACCAGTACCAGTATGTTTTTTCCATAATAATGAGGAGTTGGTAGCGCATAAAACTTCTCAAGGAAGCTATCCACGGGCTGACGACATGAGGTGAGCAGGTGCATCAGATGGCATCTAGTGGCGTCAGGAGGCCAAATGGGGTCAATATTTGCACGTGGATAAGTACGGACACAACGTGGGTGTTTTCTTGTGATAATTATGCAAAAAGGTAATCATGAGGACTATATTTGGGGTCCACTTCACGTGGTTGCGGGATGCATTATTGAAAAAAGTTGAGTGCCAGGTGTGCGGATGGATGCAGCAGGGTGACAACTATGCACTCCGAGGTCAGTTTTTGGCCTGTTCGGGGTCCGTTTGAGGTCAACTAAAAGGCCCAAGTAATAAATCTAAGTGTGGGAACTGAAAAAACTGAGAGAAGACCATAAAAAACGTAGATAGAAGAGGAGGAACATCCGCAACTATGTTTTTGCTGTTCTTGGAGCCTGTTTTGGCCATAAACTGCTCATTCGAGGTCGGATTTGAGCACTTTGACATTGTAGACTGGGGTTTTGGGCCATTCCGGACGCGATGGTGCTGTCCATTTTGCCAAATTCCTCACTATTTTTTTTGCTATTTTGGCTGTGTAAGTTTCTCTTATGAGCGAAGCTTCTGCTCCAAGTTGTGATTGTATCTGGCATATTTTTTTCATATTGTGTGAGCTATTTGCCCCATTGGTGTTGGCCCAAGCTCAGTTGTATCTAAACATAAAAAATTCTTCTCTTTTGAGCTGAGTTTTTTGGGTGTGTGTGTGTGCATCTCTCTGTGTGGAGTGGGTAAATGGGTAGTCTCTCTCCTCTCACTCCATAGGTGTGTTCCCTGTCTCGGCCAGGTGGGTTGTGTAAGCCGAGTGGTGCCCCATAGTGTTTGTGTGTATCATCCCAAGAGTGTGTGTCGGGTCATTATAGAGGCATTGTGTGTGTGTTTTCATCCTGCTCACATTCTTTTGGCGTCCCCACGGAGGATCTTCTTCGAGTACCTTCAGCTTCGGGATTATAGGTTTTAGATTGCAGACTACAGGTTACATGTTACAGGTTAGAGGGACATGCACAGGTAGAGGTGATTCACATAGGTACATGTAGCTGGAGTAGAGTGATATATTGACAATGGGAGTCACTTCCAGTTGTCGTGGGTATGCATCATTTGGCGCCTATTTGAGCGCATTGTATATTGGTATTGTACGTTACTTGTGGAAACTGCCAATGTACGCCTTTGTGGAGCCATACTTGGTTTTATTGGCAATCCCAGCCATTTCTAAGACTTGGTCTAGAAGATAGTCATTTCTGAGACTTGACTATACGTGATTTGCATTAGCCTTCGTGAGAGGGTCGATAGCGTGAGGTTTAATTGAGCTGAGGGATTCTCAAATGTGGAGATCCTTTCGGTGATACAAGTAGCTGGAGAACCCTTTTTGTGACCTTACCATAGGCTATGTACTAGTGATTCCTACTTGATGATCGGGTTCTATTGTTGGCAGTTTATGCATACATATAAACTCTATATTTTGGGTTCTCACTACTCTACTTCTGGGGAAACTCTATCAAAAATTTTCCAAGTTGTGATGGCTGGTTTTTTTTGTCTTTTGAGCTATTTATGCTGTTATGTTGCTGAAATTTTGGCAAACTCAGAGGATAAGATAGGTGTGCTTTCTTGGGAGCTGCATGGTTGGCTTTAATGGATGATCAAAATGGACCTCAATTCACTCCTTTTCATTTAACTCAAAGAATCCAGATAAATGTTCATGTGCCTAGGAAGATTTTTTTCCAACAGCACATAGTCTTTATGTTCGAGCCAAGAAGATTAAGAGAGATACTCGAATGTCCTTTGCGTGTTCTAATTCCGATGATTAACTATGAAAACTCATTTGATGTGCACGTGTTCATCCTTATCTAAAAACAAGCTCGATTGAAGTTTTTGGGGATTGGATCAGTAAAAATTTTGGGTTCTTGCACGTGTGTTCAAAGGGGTTCTCAAAGGATCGTAGCTTGGGTAGCCATGGCTTTCTCTTATCCGGAGTTTCATGGAAGAAGTGATGAAGATGTAGAAGACTTTTTGGAAAAGATGGAGGTTGCCTGTATTAGCAACGAAATTCATGACCCGGTGCAGATGTTACATCTTCTCCAAATTTGTTTGAAGAGTGATTCATGAGTTTGGTCCAAAGCATTTGAAGAGGAGTTGCGTGTGGCGGATCCACCTGTAAGATTGAGTTGGGACAATCTAAGGCATGGATTGGAAGTGGAGTTTGTGAAGACAAAAGATCCTGACAAAGTGTGGCAAGAAGTACAGGCTTTAGTGCAAAAGGAAGGTGAGCCAGTAGATGCGTACATATGTAAGTTTTCATTGGCATGGGAGCGGATGTGCAAGGCCTTAGCACCACAAGTACCTCCACCTGACATGATGAAGAAGGACAGGTTCTTGGCTGGTCTTTGAGAGAATACACGTTGGAGAGTGGAGCTAAAGAAGCCTAGGGCATATGAAGATGCACTGGAGGTAGCAAGGAACAAAGAGTGGAAGCTAGGAAAACGAGCCATCTAGGAGTAGAGTCTTTGCCCATGAGGTCTGAATTTCAGCCTCTGGATTATTTACAAGGTCGCATGCTAGCGGTTCATCATGAATCAGTGGTTCCTATTACTCCTCAGGTTATGCCACAATGGTCACTACAGCAGTGCAAGATGATGGGCTAAGGCAAGACATGAGGCAAGTGGTAGATTTAATGAAGAATCTCAGCCTAAACATGCTAGGTCAAGTGGGAAATAATTGAGGTCGAGGGAGGTTTGTAAATCAGCCAGGAGGTGAAGAAAGACCTAAGAATGGTGTTGGACAAAGTAATGGTAGGTTTTGGAGGCAGATGCCCACATGTTATAACTGTGGAGAGTTGGGCCACATCAGCCCGTAATGTGATAAGCCACCAAGGATGGGGGGAGACATGTATCCATTTCCAAGACAGGTGCTAACTAGGTCCAATGATTATGGCATCGAAATTAAGGGAGATGAAGGAACCAGTGGATTAACCCAGGTGGAAAAGGGAAAGACAAAAGTGATCAGTGTAGTCACCTTGGAGAAGGCATCAAAGCTAGAGGATACATTAGTGATGCCTATTGGGAAGAGGACCACAGAGGAAAAGGAAGGAAGAGGTGCCCCAGGTCCTAGTAAGAAGAAGGGAAAGAGCCATGAAGACGAAGATGTCAAGGCTAAGAGGAAAAGAAGGGCTCGTTGCAAGTTTCATGTTTCAGATTTTCCACTAGGGGATGGGCAATTAAGCTATGACTTGAAGGAGGATCTGGCGAGTAGAAAAGCAGATGTTACTTTTGGGAAGCTTATAGAGATGGTGCCTAAGCTAAAGCGACGGTGGAAGATGATGGTTAACCCAATGGAGAAAGAGCCAGAAAGAGGTTCAATGAAGGTGTTGGCAATGGATGAGCTACCAGACATTTGTCCAATCGTAGATGTGTGGCATAAAAGTAAAAATCTAGGACAAAGTTATGTGGATGGTGGAGCCCAAATATGTGTCATAACACACTCATGCGTTGAGAAGATGGGTCTTACAGTGAGTGGGGTGTCAGGCTTCCGGATCAAATTGGCAAACCATCAAAAAGTAAACTGCTTGGGTGTTGTAAAGAGCTTAGAAGTGGAGGTGTATGATGCAAAGGTGGTGGTTGATTTTCATGTGATGCCAGCAGGGTTGGGAGCATATCCTATTATCCTGGGTAGACCATGGTTACGTGCAGTGGGAGCTGTTCAAGATTGGAGACGTGGTACGATTAGCCTCTATGGAAAGACAGGTGCCAATAAGCTTTATAATATGGACACAAGGAAATGATTGGAGGAGCTTTATGAAGATGAAGATGACTCTAGTGATGAAGACTATTCTACAGTGACTGATGAGGACAGTGATAGTACTATCAGCAGTGATGAGGATGCTGATGTTGCATTTCTTTTGATGGACAAAGAAATCCAGGAGTCTGTTTTAGTTGCATTTGTGAATGAGGTTGAAGATGAAATTGAAGGGCCTTATGAAGTGATTGAAGGGCTGATACAAACCAAGGTTGAGTTGTCAAAGAAGCAGGAATTGATGACACAAATGATCAGTGAAGACCTCTCAACTATGGAGAAGGAGATATATTTGAACATGCTGGCTAGTTTTCCTAATTTGTTCATTACTTCATATGAAGAGATCAGAGGATTCAAGGGCGAAGAGATGCATATAGATATGAAAGAAGGTGCTAAGCAAGTGCGGAAAAGGCTAAGAAGGATGGGTCAAGAGTAGATGGAAGCCTTGCGGGAAGAGGTGGACAAGTTATTGAAGGCAGGGTTCATAGTCCCTGTGGAAACCACAAAATGGGTGAGTCCCGTAGTAGTCAGTCCAAAGAAGGATGGAAAGTGGAGGATTTGTGTAGATTTTAAGCCCTTAAATTCAGCCACTAAGAAGAACCCATATCCTCTTCCGTTCATCGATCAGATCTTGGATTCACTGTATGAGAGGTACAGTGTGTGTGATGGTTTTTCGGGCTATTTTCAATTGAAGATTGCTCTTAAAGACAACACAAAGACAACTTTGATTACGCCATGGGGCTGCTATTGCTACACAGTATTTTCATTTGGGTTGTCAAATGGACCATCTTTCTATCAAGAAAGAGCAAATTGGGTGTTGGCACCATTCATTGGTAGTTGTGTTAAAGATTTTATGAATGACTTTTGTGTCTACAGCAGTAGGGCTGAACACCATGAGAAGTTGTAGATGGTATTGGCTCGATATGATGAATGTGGAGGACAACTAAATCCAAACAAATGTCATCTAGCACAGCCAAGGGTGAAGTTACTGGGCCACATGGTGTCAGAAAATGGCATTGAGGCTGATCCAAACAAGGAAGTCTATTATTCTTCTTCCATCACCTACGAGTACAAAGAAAATGGCAACCTTTATACACAAAGTGAAGTACATGGCATGGTTTATTCCATTGTCTTTACAACTTCTTTATCCATTACAACAAGTGGCAAAGCATGATCCATTGCAATGGGATGACAAGTGTGAAAAAGTGTTGCAAGAGGTGAAAGAGGTGTTAGGGGGGTTGTCAGCCATGCAGGCTCCTGAATGGGGGCAAGTGTTTTATGTAAATCCATCAGTAGGGGATGATTCCATTGGAGTCATGCTATTGCAAAAGGGGAAGGGAAGCCATTATATGAGGCCAGTGTATTGTGCAAGCCAAGTGAAGTTGGTAGCAGAGAGAAAATTCTCAGAAGTAGAGCTAGTGATGGCTAGTGTAATATTTGCTTGTCGACGATTTCGTCATTACTTGCTACCACGACCTTTTGTTTTCTTGACAAGTTATGCCTTTTTGCCACAATTAATTAATGGCACTAACATGTCAAATGTGGTGAAGAAATGGGTAATTGAGCTGCAAGAGTTTGAGTTCTCTTTTCTAGTGGAAGACAGTAGAAGAGCTACCCTAGTTGATTTGTTGACCTACAAGGAGAATCCCCTTATTGTTAAGGAAGAGGCGGTGAGAAAGGTAGTTGAAGAAGTTCCATAGATTAGCAATGCACATGTGTTTTTCTTTGATGGTTCATACAGAAAGAGCCATTGTGCGACTTCAGGGGGTATAGCACTTTATGATCCAGAGGGGAAGCTAGTATGCAAGAGAGGGTTCAAGTTGGATGCACATAGCAACAATGAGGCTGAATATGCTACTTTGGAAGCCGGATTACACATTTGTTTGAAGCATGGGGTTAGAAGATTGAGCATAAAAGGTGATGCCTTGTTAGTTGTTGTGAAGAAAGTGCTGGGTGTGTGGAAGAGCAAGAACACCTCATTGAAGGAAATGTGTTTCAGAATTAAAGGCCTGCTAAAAAAGTTTAAAGCTGGAGCATCAGACACATTGAATGCGCTCTTAATGGAGAGGCACATGAAGCAGCTCAAAGTATGATTGGGGAGCTATTTGTGTTGAGGACCAATTTACCTCTTTATCATGGCCGGGAAAGTTTGGCTCAAGAAGAGGAGTTTTTACTAATAGGAATCATTCCAAAGGACATTCAGAAGTCTAAGAAGTATGGCTTTGTGCGTAGAGCATACATGTACAAATTGATTGGTAATGTATTATACATGAAAGGGAGTGATCTCGTGTTGAGACGTGTACCTTGGCAGGAGGAGCTTTATAGAGTGTTGGAAGAGAATCATGAAGGTGCATGTGGCGGTCATTTTTCTCTAAAGATCACCTTGCATAAGATCTTGCAGGAGGGGTATGTATGGCCTAGTTTGCACAAGGATGTTCACCATTGGTGTAGGTCTTGCAATAGGTGTCAAGCATTTGGGAAGAGAGTGTTGAAGCCAGAGTTACGAAAAACCATTATGGCGTTTGATGTGTTTGAAAAGTGGGGGATTGATGCAATAGGCCTGTTACATATCACAAGCAGAGGCAAAAGCTATATTTTGATTGCAGTGGACTATCTCTCTAGATGGGCAGAGGTTATAGCAGTAAAACAGATCACTGCAAAGGATGTGGAAAAATTTGTGTATGATGAAATATGTTGCAAGTTTGGGGTGACACTGGAGCTACTTTCGGATAAGGGGCCAGGATTTAGAGCCAAACTGCTAGACTTTTTATGCGCGAAGATGAAGATTAGGCACCAGCATACCACTCCTTATTACCCCTAGTGTAATGTCTTAAATGAAAGATTCAATGGTGAGTTGGTACAAATTCCTTCAAAAGTGACAGAGCACCAAGGAAAGAATTGGGATTTGGAATTGCCTAGTGCATTATGGGCTTACCGTAGTTCGGTGAAGACAGGTACATGGTTTAGTCCATTTCACTTGGTATATGGAAAGGAAGCACTATTGCCTGTGGAGGTAGAGTTGCCTGCGGTCAAGATGCTAGAGAAGTTGCTTGGGCCGCCTAGTGATGCATTCAAAGAGAGGCTCTTACAGTTACAAGAAGCTCAACTGGATAGGATGAGTGCATTGGAACATTATGGACAAATGCAGGATAAGGCTTTGGCAAAGATAAATGAAAAGGTCAAAAGTAAGGGTATCAAGAAACATGACTTGGTTTTGCGCTACAACATCAAGCTGGACAACACATTCCAAAAGAAGTTTCAAATTAAGTGGGAAGGTCCTTTCAAGGTAGTGGAGTGTTTTCCAAATGGTACATATCAGCTTGCTAACCTGGATGGGATTCCACATAAGTCAAGGGTAAATGGATTGCGTCTTAAATTGCATCATGCCAGGTTAATGATGGTGGAGCAAGATGAGCTGTCTGCAGAACAAGTATTGTATGTGAGGGATGAGGAGACCTGTGACGCGACAAGTCTCATATCTCTTTTTGCTGCTGATCATGAATGATCTAACAGGCTAGGGGATGGGAAACTTATGTCAGGAGTTTTTTGGAGCAAGGGATTGTGAATATGTACATACCCTTGCATGGTGGATCGAATAAAGAATTGACTATTTTCCAGAGCCAGGTGGTTACGTGGGGCCCACATGTGTACAAGTAGGACAACATGTATATAGTGCATCGTTTTTCACTATCACCAGTACCAGTGTGTTTTTTCCATAACAATGAGGAGTTGGTAGCGCGTAAAACTTCTCAAGGAATCTATCCGTGGGCCGACGACAATATGAGGTAAGCAGGTGCGTCAGATGGCATCTAGTGGCGTCAGGAGGCCAAATGGGGTCAATATTTGTACGTGGATAAGTATGGACACAACGTGGGTGTTTTCTTGTGATAATTATGCAAAAAGATCATCATGAGGACTATATTTGGGGTCCACTTCACGCGGTTGTGGTATGCATTATTGAAAAAAGTTGAGTGACAGGTGTGCGGATGGATGCAGCAGGGTGACAACTATGCACTGCGAGGTCAGTTTTTGGCCTGTTCGGGGTCCGTTTGAGGTCAACTAAAAGGCCAAGTGTGCCCAAGTAATAAAGCTAAGTGTGAAAACTAAAAAATTTGATAGAAGACCAGAAAAAATGTGGAGAGAAGAGGAGGAACAGCCGCAACTGTTTTTTGCTGTTTTTGGAGCCTGTTTTGGCCATGAACTGCTCATTCGAGGTCGGATTTGAGCACTTTGACATTGTAGACTGCGGTTTTGGGCCATTCCGAACGCGATGGCGCTGTCCATTTTGCCAAATTTCTCACTATTTTTTTGCTGTTTTAGCTGTGTAAGTTTCTCCTATGAGCGAAGCTTCTGCTCCAATTTGTGATTGTATCTGGCATATTTTACCCATATTGTGTGAGCTATTTGCCCCATTGGTGTTGGCCCAAGCTCAGTTGTATCTAAACAGAAAAAATTCTCCTCTTTTGAGCTGAGTTTTTTGGGTATGTGTGTGTGTGCATCTCTGTGTGTGGAGTGGGTAAATGGGTAGTCTCTCTCCTCTCACTCCATAGGTGTATTCCATGTCTCGGCCAGGTGGGTTGTGTAAGCCGAGTGGTGCCCCATAGTGTGTGTGTGTATCATCCCAAGAGTGTGTGTCGGGTCATTATAAAGGCATTGTGTGTGTTTTCATCCCGCTCACACCGGTACCAAATTTTGGCACAGTATATTAAAAAATAATACTTACTAACACGTACATCGTACCTTTTACTTATTGAGTATCTACACATCCTACTCCATATATAACTTGCTTTTGAACCAGTACCAAATTGAGACTAACCAGTACCAAATTAGTACTAACGAGTACCAATTGCTTATGAGCCGGTACCAAATTGAGACTAACCAGTACCAAATTAGTACCAACGAGTACCAATTGGGTACTAGCAAGTACAAAATGGATACTAAACCAACATCAAATTAGTACTAATCGACACAAAAATGAGACTATAGTAGAGCCAAATTGGTACTGTACATGACCAAAATTGACACCAAATAATATCAAACTATCAGTAGTACCAAAACAACACCAAAGCCTACTACCACTTATATACATGTAAGGTGGATGTTAGCAGCAAGCTAACTCAGGCACCATTTTTCAAAGCTCTCATTGTAAACATTTATTATTTTGATGAATCGGGAATATTGTAACTCCTGCTTTCCAGATAACTTGTAATTGATGAGCCGAGGCTACAAGCTTCCAGATTGTATCAACCTGCCTTTAGTTAGAGCTCTTAGACTATTAGTTTTGACCATGAAAAACCTTGGCTAACGTATAAAATACAATTTTTGTAAGTTTTATAAAAGGTTTTTGGATAAGAAATACACAGTGTGAGCTAATGGCGCTCACTACTTGCTTTCTCGTGCTTCCTACTCCCTCCTAGGTTGTCACATTGCAGTCGCGTCTATTGCGTTGCAACCGCAGGTAAGAGCTCTACACATTGACGTAAGCATTTCACAGTATTTTTTAGCTTTTGGCATCGCCGACTTGCGGCCTAAATTCATCATAAGTAGGAATTTACACTTCTAAATCAAAAACTAAGTATAGGCGGGGTATTGGGGCATCAATGCTAAACATTTAGATGCATTCTGGCTCGAAAACAACTAGGTCAAAAACTCACTACTGCTAATAATCTCTTTTTTTGCACTATACCTAAAGTGAGGTTTTGTGACCATAAGCATGTGTGCTTAGGTTTGATAAACATGTCCTAGAAGTTTCGTTACGTTTGGATGTCATTTGATGCTGCAATGGATGTGAATTGTTTACGATGAGCGACTAAGCTCTTGGTGATTTCAGTCATTTGAGTGTAGTCTGAGTTAGATGTGAGTTGTTAGTTGTTTTCCAAGAGATTGATAACCTCCTGTAGCCTCTATGCACTAGTTGAGTCACTTCATCCCATGGATTGACAATTATTCGGGGTTCGCACTAAATCTGCAATAAGATAAGAGTGAGGTTAGACACCCGTCCCACATTTGGCGCCATTGCTGGGGATCGAAGAGACCTAAACTAGGAAAAAACACGAGCGTATTGTGTTTGTTTGTCCATCAACTTCCTCTAGGATTGCGTAGAGTCAATACTTTCTCTTAAAACCGCATAGCTTCAGATTGTCGTCTTTTGCTGTGTAGAGGTATCTTGGAAGTAGGTTGTACTTGCTAAGTACCTTTAGGATTGTAGGATCGTAAGACTAGATTAGGATTTGGAGAATTATTGAAGGATGAGACAAGTCTTAAGATTAGAGCTCAGAAAACCATAAAAAACCATAAAATACTTGGTCTTTACATGTTTTTATGCATCTATGCATGTTCAAAAATTGGTTTGAAGCAAATTGGAGTCAATTTGACAACATTCAGACTCACAAGCATGTTAGAGCAGATGTTGCAAAGAAATTTCTAACCTTTGCACTTACATTTCTTAACAAGAGCAATGCAAGGTACCGAGAAGGCCAAAAGGAGGGTATCCCAGAAGGAAAGGCTAAAAGAGCTACCACCTTATGAACTGGATCCAAGTTCAGTAAAAACCGCAAAAGCAACATATCTGTCAAAAGAACAACTTGAAGATAGAAACACGACAGTTTTCATCGGCAGATTTAAAAGTGAAGAAGGACATAAAGTGGAGCTTCAAATGCTACCAAAGGAAATAAAAGATATCGCTGCTAAGCAAGACACACAGGAAGCCAATAGAAGGCTGGGTCTTAAAGAATTTTACGACCAAGAACCATGTGGTGTCGACTATCAAAAGGCAGATGAATTATTGTCATCAATTAGAGAGGATGGCACCACCCAAATCACTGACCAACAAGGGCAGAAGATAGAAGTATATATAACCAAGGAGATTGTGGCCGAGGCATTGAAGATGCCCACTGAAGGAATGACAATGAGGAAAAGGGACAGGAAGATAGCAAGCACCTTTACAAAAGACACTACTGTTTCCACCTTTGCTGATCTTATTCAAATACAAGTGGAAGAACCGGCACGATTGTATCACTAACATTTCCACTTCCTGGCAAAGAAACCGCCGAGGTACACTACATCGAACCATGCAGTTGTGACTACCTTCACTCAGGTGCCGAAGTCGATAGCCACGCAGCCGGTAGATCATGCTCAGTATGTGCTAACCACTCTAAAAAGCACCAAAAAATCACATAATTGGGTGCACCTGAAGTGCTGACACGCATAGCATACAATGCTATTGGCATGGCCGACAACCTGCCGCTAGTCCCTGATCGCCAGCCCCTGATCAAAACACATGGATAATTAAAGGTCGACCTTCTCAAAGAACTACCAAGTTAGGGAAAACAAATTAGAAATAAAATGAGGAATCCTCTGAAGCTCACAGTAGCGAGAGCTTTGGCTGCGAAGAGACGAAGGCGAGAAGAGAAATGATGAAGAAGAAAGCAGTGGCTGCCCACCAGGAAGAGCCACAACAAAAGAAAGCGAGGTTTGAAAGAGAACAACAAGCATATGAAAGAAGTAATCAAGCAGTAGGTGAAGAAGCCAAAAAATGGGCACCACATGATATCAAGGGTCCAAGGACCAAGAACCTCTTCAAGCCTACCCCAGAGGACCCAAGTGAATTGCTAGAGTGGATGTATGCGGAGGCCGAGGCCTTAAAACTGCAGGAGGCCCTCGGGGAGCAAAGGAAAAGCATCAGCTGCACAACCAAGGAAAGCCGAGGCTCAACAGGAACATTGTCATGAACAAGGAGATACCTCTCCAAGACCAACAACTATGGAGCAAACACATCCTCCTACGCTATGCCCAAGCCCTTAACCACCGGCTAAACCAACGGAAGAGGATCAAGTAAAAGAAACTGAAGAGGTCAATTTCAAGAGACCCAAGAGAACACAAGCTAAAGCTCGAACCTCTACGACCACTCAAACAGAACAGGTTGAAGCACCTCTCAAGCCTCAAGAAGAATTCACTGTGTCAGCTACACAGCCTCAGGCAGAAGTTATTGTATCACCTAAAGAGCCTGAAAAGAAACAAGAGGACACATTTGAACAACCAATGGAGACACAAATAATGGCGGAGGACCTTCTACACCCACCCAACAAGAAATCAAAGAAGTCACCCACAAAGAGTCAAGAAGCACAAGCTACAGAGGCAACTGCAACACCTCAAGGTGAAATAGAACCCCGTCCACAACCACAAGCCGCTGCACAATACAACAAAAGGAGCCACAAGCTGACACGGCTGAAACTTTACGAAAATCCAAGAAGAGCCTGAAGACTAGGAAACGACCGATGAAGTCATAATACAAGTTAATGAATATGCCCAGCAGATGCTGCAGATGACAAATAAAATGAGATCAACAGCAATTAGCCGCAATGCTAAAGCAAGAGAACTTGAGCTTGTCATCGGTTCTCTCCAAGGAGAGTTGGATGACAGAATGAATACCATTTCAAAATTACAAGAACAGATCCAAGAGCTAAAGAATGAAGCAGTACAGGACCAGCTCTCCAAGAAGAAGCAACAGAAAAAACTGGAAGAGCTAGGAGAGCTCCTAACCAAACTCTCCGATGCTTGCAAGAAGAAAGATGAGCAATTGAAAAAGGTGGAAAATGACCTACTAATCACTACTCAAACGGTCCAAAAACTTGAAGTACAGCTGGATGTAGCCAATGCCTCCTTACAATACTCTGAGAAACGAATCAACGACGAAGTGGCATTTTTAAGGCAGATTAGAGAAAATCCCATTGTAGCTTCACTCAAGGGAAAAGATGATGTCTACAAAGCCTTGGAGAAGAGGAACAAAGACCTAGAACTTGAGTTGAACCTGGAACAATCACAGAGGCGAGACCTTGCCTTGATGCGGGTCCAAAGATAAGAGCAATTACTCAAAGAGATAGAAGATCTGAAAAGAGACAATCAACTCGTGAGAGACAGACAACCCGAAGCTCATGAAGAGGCTCGTATGTCAGAACAACCACCTCTTGATCTCCCACCACTCTCCTTTGCAAAAATGGAACCACAACCATCTGAACAGCTCCAAGGAGATTCAAACTTCCAAGTGCTAATCAGTGAAGAACAACAAGCACCAACGGTAAAGTTAACTAAAGCTGAAGGGGAGGCACTCAAAGAGAAGATTGTCAGCGAGGTTGATACTGAGTGGAAAGCAGCCATGGATTGGGAGTTGACAGTTCTTCATATTGCAATGTCACTGACCAACAAAATTAATGCACAATGGCATCAACAATTACTGCCATATCCTTTCATCAAAGTAGAGCTGCTACAAGTGAAGGAAAGACTTTTTAATGATATGCAACAAAAAGGTGCAGAAGATGTCCACCCCAAAGTGGCGAAAGAGCTGGCTGAACAAGAATCCAAGGTACTTGATTCTGTTCACAAGAGCATCTGTAGCCCTTCAAAAAGACCCTGCGTTCTGTCCTGTACCAAGAGTAAGGACATGGCAGGCACATGAGACATTAACAAAGAAGAGACCAACCTAGCTCAATTACCCCAAACTGCCAGCTCCATAGCAGGGACAAGTCAGCACAGAGGAATACATAGCGAAAACCCTCACGGGTGCCATAAAATTTTTCAAGAGACTACCAGACCTCTCCTCTGCCATGCTGTATAAAATCTGCAAAATACTGCTGAGGCGGTCCGGGGCGGGCAACAAGAAGAGTGGCCTCTAGACACCCTTCAAGGCTCCCGTGCTGCTCAATGGGGCTGGGGCACAACACAACACAAACCAAAACAACAAACCCACAGCCAAATCCCAACTACACAAGGGGCACCACCTAGTTTAAGAGCGAACTAGGATGCAAAAGAGGAGAATCGTTAGAGCAACCCACAAACAAGCAAGGAATTTACACTAACCCTAACACCAATGGAATACTCTCACACCCTAAAACACGAGAGAGAGAGAGAGAGAGAGAGAGAGAGAGAGAGAGAGAGAGAGAGAGAGAGAGAGAGAGAGAGAGAGATAGTGCTCGGGCTGCTTTGAAACGTATCGGCAATGATCAAGCAAACACAACTATATATTTAAGAAAGAGAGAGAAAGGGGGAGGGGGTGCTTGTTGCATTAATACCTTCTTACAAATCTGTCATGACAAATCAAAGTGACATTAGTACTTGTTCAACATAGCTTGCGTAAATTTCACCACAACACATCACAAGAAAATCCACCCCAATCACTGTCTTAAGGCCAGGGGAGTCCTCTCCACCCTGTCGCCCTCTTACAAAATGTGGGATTTATGGCTAGATTGATGACAACACCAGAGACAAGCTATCAAGAACTTAACAAAAAAACACCAAGACACTTACGCATCATTGTTGTCCATTACTTCACGTTGGAAGGGAGACAAAGTATCCAAGCTTAGTCCAAATCCACCCTCCTTGATTCAGCGAATGTTGGGCTTACACTAGTAGGAGAAATGATAGATTTCCTACTCTCAATTGAATGATCACTCTCTCTCTTACAATGGCATAGAGTTCCCTTGCTAATCCCCTATTACAACACATGCACATGCATAAGACAATGAGCTTCCACTCAAGAGCTCCTTCTAGAGAGGTTGAGCTTGGCTTCTCAAGCTATAGCATAGTGCTCTTGCTTATGGCTCCCCCTTTGTGCTAGCCACACCCTCCTTTTATAGCAATTTTGAAGGCTAGTGTTACTCCTCTAACAATGGTTGGGTTAGATTTTCAGAAATTTATCTAATTTCTTTTACTTGGAATTATCAAGAAGTTGGTGAGGAAAGAGAGAGGAGAGAAATGGAGGTGATAGGACTTTTCATAGTGGGTTAGTGTTAGTAGAGTTAGTATTAATTTACAAATGGAATTGGATATTTACAATGGGAGTATCCATGTAGGATACAAATAAAGAAGAAAAAAACTCTTAAGAGGTAAGAAAAGGTGGCTTTCTTACAAGGTTGATGCTCCAAGTGTCTTGAGTAGGGCCGATTTTGACGCCTGTTGACGGTCCACTAGCTTTGACGGTACATTTTTTCTCCACTCTTGACCTTCCTTGAGAGACAAGATAATTGAAGCTGAGTAATCAACCACCATGATGCTGTCTTTTAAGAGAAGAGGCTGAATTTTGTGGTTTTTTTGATAGATATGGGTAAATTGGAGGAGGAAAAATGAGACTAGGTGGTCAATTTTGGAATGGAATTGTGTGTGGGAGGTATGAGTTCACCATGGTTTCTCTTATTCTTCAAGGTTGAGGAGAAGGTGAGTAGTGTGCAGAGAGGAGTGGTGAGAGAGATGGGGATGATGAGTGGAGAAGTGTGTGTGAAAGAGGAAAATGATAAAGTGGAAGAGAGAGTGTGGCTGCATAGCATGGGAAAACTGGGGTCCACTAATAAAATCATAGCTCACACCTCGTAGCTCAAAAAAATATGGAAAAATTTGAGGCAAAAGTTCAGCCCACGAGCTACAACTTTTGTTTGTATCACCTTTTCAAATTCGGAGAGCAAGTGAACTTTAAAAATTCAGCAAAACCGACCGTTTTTTTCCACTGCACAAGGTCCTTGTGGGGTCCTTCTTTGGATGATTCTTTTGAATACCTCCAAGAGTGAGCCCTCCATAGTGCATGTATGCATGCCACCTACCCTTGACCTTATTTGGTAGGTCTATAATTGAAGATATTGTTGATATTATGATATAAGTGAATAGTACAACTAAGAAAATCAAATATTGAGGGGTCTAAAAAATATGTACATGTCAAATATAAATAATATAAGTGGAAAAAATATAAAGGGGTCAAAAGAAATCTCTCTCATTATGAGGCTACCATAAAAAGATAAATATTTTTGGTGTTCTAAAAAAAAACAAAATAGATGTAGGAAGGGAAAAATCACAATAGTGAAAAAATATACACATAAATAAAACTAGTTTTTTTGGATTTTTGTTGGGATGGAGTTACACCAAAAATAAGAGAAGCTTACATGAAAATATTTCTATATGGAATAAAGAGTATGAAAAATGGTAAGAAAAGATTGTGGTAATGGTGAGGCAATGTACAGAGCATAAATAACACACACCTAGGTAGAAATACTTTCCAAATAACTTTGTAATTGATAACCAGGGGCTACAAGTTTCCAGATTGTATCAATCTATCATTAGTTAGAGCTCCTAGATGATTAGTTTTGACCATCAAAAACCTTGTCTAAGGTATAAAAGCCAACTTTTGTAAGATTTTTAGAAGTTTTGGATAAGAAATACATAGTGTGAGCTAACGGCACTCACTACTTGCATTCTCTCGCTTCCTACTCCCTCCTCGGTTGTCACATTGCAGTCACGTCTGTTGCGTTGCAACTTCAGGTAAGAGCTCTACGCATTGACGTAAGTAGTTCATAGTGTTTTGTAGCTTTTGGCATCATTGACCCGTTGCCTAATTTCATCATAAGTAGGAATTTACACTTTTAAATCAAGAACTAAGTACACGTGGGATATTGGGACATCAATGCTAAGCATTTAGATGCATTCTGGGTCGAAAACGACTAGGTCAAAATCTCACTACTGTTAATAATCGTGTTTTCTGCATTGTGCCTAAATTGAGGTTTGGAGACCATAATCATGTGTGATTAGATCTTTTAAACATGTCCTAGAAGTTTCGTAACGTTTGGATGTCATTTGATGCTGCAACGGATGTGATTTGTTTGTCGATGAGCGACTAGCTTTTGGTGATTTTTGTCACTTGAGTGTAGCCTGAGTTAGATACGAGTTGTTAGTTGTTTTCCAAGAGAGTGACACCCTCTTATAGCCTCTATACACTATTCAAGTGAGCTTCATCCCATGGATTGACAATTATTCGTGGTTCTCGCTAAATTTGCAATAAGTTAAGAGTGAGGTTAGACACACGTCCCACACTAAGTTCCTCTTCGAGAACATTATCACACGTTTGGGATGCCCCTTTGAACTTGTGAGTGACAATGGAACTCATTTTATAAATGAAGTAATAAAAGAACTCACATCAGACTTCATGATATCTCACCACAACTCTACACCCTATTATCCCCAAGAAAATGGACAAGCTGAGAGTACCAACAAAAATCTCATCTCCATTTTGACAAAGACAGTTGAGGCCCATCGCACTGATTAGGACCTAAAGCTAACATCAGCTTTATGGGCTTATCATATCGCATATAAGGTTGCCATTAATTGCACAACGTTTACGATGGTGTATGGCCAAGAAGTGGTTATGCCATGGGAGTTTGTCATTCCTAGTCTTCGAGTAGCTTTTCAAGAAGGTTGGGATGGTAACCCCTTAGTGGAGCGATTATATATCCTTGAAATGCTAGACGAAGAGAGGCAATTGGCTGTGCAAAATGCCCTAGTAGAGAAGGATAGAAGGAAGAAGTGGTTTGATCACCATTCAAAGGATAAATACATCAAGGTCGGTGATAAAGTTCTTATGTACGGGGTATGTAACGAAAAGAACAAATTGAAATACGCTCGTAAGGGACCATATCGAGTGTGTGAAATTACCCCGTAAGTTACCATTCGTGTGGAGACTCTAGATGGAGTTGAAACCATTGGATTCCTTAACTGGAGTAAATTCAAAAGATATTATGATCCTCTAAGCCAGGGAGAGATACAAGCCATTCATCAAAAGAAGGCTGTCAAGGAACAAGTATAGCTAAAGAAAATCCAAGCAAGAGTTGAGGCTCAAGAACGACAACAACATCTCACACGTCAACGAGAGGCTAATCTGGGAATCACGCAAGCATTTTTTGAGGACACCGATGACAATTCATTAGAATCTGAGCCACCCCTACGATACCCCATTGAGCTAAATAGCACCTATGGGAAAGTTCTATATAACGCTTTAATGGACACGGGTGCTAAATTTAATCTACTATCATATGGGGTGTGGTGTCAGTTAAGAAATCCATCTCTATCTGAGAGTACTATCCAAGTTAAGGGAGTCAACAAGAAAAAAATTATGGTTTCTGGAATCTGACACACTTCTGTCAGTTATGACAACGGGGTAGTAGCTCAAGACTTTTTGGTCATGCCTGCTGGAACTATGGAGGGCAACATAAACTTTGGATGCACATAGATGTTGGCAACCAAATGCACTATTGATTGGGGTACTAGTAGTGTAATGCATCCATAGAGGTAAAAACTTCTCCACAACCTCCAGCTACAATAGTGGACCTCCATGAAGCTACAAAGGAGTCCACACCTCCCATTGTCCAAGAATCACCTGAGGAACCACTTCAAATTTGTTCCCGAGAGAGTATCTTACCACCCTTACAACTTGATGAGACACCTAAGGTAATAGAAAACTAATGGCAAAAAACCGCACCTATTACCAACTGGAACAATTGGTTTCAAAGGGTGACGACATCATTCCAAAAAGTATGACCTACCCAAGAAAGGGGGGAGTGTTTGCTGACATCCATCATTTACTTACTCTCCTCTTAACCTTCCTCACTGACCTCTCAATCTTCCAATCCTAGGGAATGTACATATATAGCCCTATACTCAAGGAAAAAAAAAGTAAAAGAGCAAGAGCCACCAAAAAAAAAATCTGAAAACTTACAAATTCTAGTACAAGACCCAAGAATCATAATGACAAATCACTCACAAGGACACGATATTTGGACACAACCCTTATACTATTTTCACACTAATCAAAATATATATGTGTCTACAGATATGGCTAGTACGCTAGAGTCATCCACTCCTACCTTGGGTGAGAGGTACCCTCTATACTTTTCACAAGTGTTTCACATAGTCTACCCGGTGCTTGCTTGTGAATGGGATTTGGTAGATACGCTAGCTTGTGAGAAGAATTTTGAGGAATTAGAATGGCTGCTACGTGTATTGACCACGACTTGTCCATACTTAGTAGAGAACGTCTCTCCGGTTCACAAGCTTACCCTCTTGATCGAGATGACTATAGACGCCTAGTGACGTTCTTAGTGAACATTTGTGCCTCTAATGATGAGGAAGAGTTACATGAATACACGGATGGCACGTATGGTCTCACAGATGATGACTGTTTTTCTTGACAATGATGAGGATAGGGGTTTAGACCTAGGGCTACCTTCCCATCTATTCAATATCCTATTTCCTTGACTCTCTAGGAGGGTGCAAATAATTAGGTTAGGGTTCATTATGTTGTGTGATTGTGTTCAATAAAGGTTTGTGCCTCTTCCCACCACTGATGTGTCTCCTAGAGATACTCCTTGTGTTTTCTAGTGTGTACAAGAACGTGTTGAAGTTGCTGGGATTTTGAGTCTCTATCTAATTCACTGTTCAAAGAATCGAGCGAGATCATAAACACAAACAAGTGTTTCTTGTCCATTTGCATTGCCTCAAGTCTCTTCTAGAATCCATGTTTGCCTGTTTTTACTGTGATTGGTAGCACACTATTCAACACATTTATTTAGTATTAAAACATTAGATTCAATATGATTTTATGTCATAATTCCTTGTCTAGGTTTAAGAAACAAGCAGTTTGACTAAGCTAGTTTGACCAAGTTAGGCGTTAGAGATCTTCTCTTAATACCACGGGGAATGCCTTCCTAATAATAAATGGTTACTTTATGTTCTTAATCTGATTTAGGAAGCGTTGTGTGCAATGTACTATGGCTTTCCAGTGGGCTTAGTCCCTATTGACCTTTAGCTTAAGTACTATAAAGGGAGTTTACTAGTGTGATGAGGCTGGGGAGGGTAACAATGTCAATATGACCCCCCAAAGTTACAAAATTGAAAGGCAATGAAAAACAAAAAACAAAAAACAAAAGTGCCAACACATGTAAAATCCTAATTTGATACTTCACTCACATGTATTGCCTATGGTACTAGAGCCCTAGAGGTTCCCAGTGTGGGCGCATTTCCTTGAAAATCAAAAATCCCAAGGCATACAAAATAAGCACACACATCAAAAATTAAATCACCGTGAAAAAACTTTGGGGGCTCGAAGAAAAGGGAATAATTCAGGCGATGATTTCATAAGCAACTCCTTTTATCGTAGCTTAACTAGAAGGTCTTTTAGGTATAGCCTCTAGTCAGCCCTCGAACATGAAATACTTTGCTCTCGTGATTAAACATCTCAATTGACCAGAGAGAATCAAGAAACTTGCCCATGCTATTAATAGGTGACCTCTAGTGCCTCTTGACCGTTGAATTAGCGACCCCAGACTAGTTTATTTTTTACCTTTACAAGTGCTTATGTACTTAATTATATTCGAGTTTAATGTTTACTGCTAAAAATTGTTTATTGCTATGTTACCAATCAGTTTGTGTGCCTATTCATTGCCTATGCTTTTTAATTGTATGCAATTACTGTGCAATTTATGATGGTTGATTTTGCAATGTTTGAAGAAAGCTCAACACTCCAAACTCGGATGCTCTTCCACCTGAACGAACGGGCTTCATCTCAATAGCTTCTGAGGACGGAATCTACATAAGGAAGGGGGGCATGTTAACCCTTACGGACACCCTATCACCTTCGACGGACACCTTATCCTTAATTGATTGAGTCATGGACCGGGCTTGTTGGTCCAATAGGTGTATAGGTGATCGTCGATGAGAGGCGCACTCTAATCGGAACATTCAAGGGTTAGTTGGCTAAGCATGGGCGTTTAAGTGTGAATGGACGAGCTCATATAAAAGTCACCTAAACCTAAAAATCACTCATTCTCTCATTTGTGCAATTGAAGAGTGCTCTTGCTCCATCTCCATCTTCTTCTTCATCTCCTTGTGTGTGTGTGTGTGTGTGTGTGTATGCGTGAGAGAGAGAGAGAGAGAGAGAGAGAGAGGAGGAAGAGAGAGAGAGAGAGAGAGAGAGAGTGTGTGTGTGTGTGCGATCGAGCATTGCGACGGCATGACGGCGGTGAGGCGGTTGAGCGCGGCACGGTGGTAGCTCCCTCTTCTTGGCGGCGATGAATCCTCCACGAAGGCGAGCGTAGGGTGGTGAGTGACAAACCCTTGCTTTCTTGAGCTTGCTAGATTAGTCTGGTTGTGTGCTTGCAGCCATTTGTGGCTTGCACATAGTGTAGGGCAAGTCCCTTGGTTGACACGTGCAACAAATGCGCACAATGGCAAAGTGCTAGAGCAAATGTGAAGAACTTGGGTAGGCAAGGAGATCTAGGAAGTGTATATATTATGTGGTTATGATGGCTGAACTGTATAGGTTTCTTTCTTGAAGAAAAGGGTTTACATTGGCAAAGGCTCTTACGATATGCAAGGCAACTTGGGTAGAGGAAGACATGTGGTCAGTGGTAAAAAAAAGGAGACGAGAGGTTTCTCACCTCTGCATGAGGACAACCAAAAAGTGCTACTTTGTAATTTTTTTGTAAAATGCGTTTTTTCTAAAAACGACCCACGTTGTCTGAAGGAAAACCGCCTTTTGAACATTTTTGTGTGAGGCCAATTCTACACCGATTGACAGATATTCAAGTTTTTGTATTCTACTGTGTTTGGATAGTTACAGACAGGATAACGAAGGAGATAGCTCTATGAGAGTTTTGGTTGTTGTATAGTCCACCATAGCCCATCAATTGAAGAAGACGCAAGCTCTGATTATGTTGCTTTTGGTGTCATTCCCCCTCCCTCTTCTCTTCTTTGCATATGTGCATGCATTGCTGGGTGTGTGTCGGCAAGTGTGCCCCCCCGAGGTCTGCAGTGCAAAAAGAGATTGTGAGAGTTTGTGTGTGATGAGGGTTGTGATGATGGTGCTTGGTTGTGGTGTTGCAAAAGTGTGTTCGTAGAGTTGTGTGCATATGGTAGTTTTTTGGGTGTGATATGGTGTTTAGAAGGTGAACATCTAGTGGATTGGGGAGTTTTGTGTATCTTGGGCCATAGAGATGCTGATTGTTTGTGTGCAGGGTGTGTACCCCTTCCCCCTTTCCATCTTGTGGTGCCCCCATTGAGGAGCATTGATACTCCGATTTGAAGTTGAAAGTGGTGTTTGAAGCTAGCAGAGAGATAGTGGAGCCAAGATTTGGCCCCATATTTATAGGTGTTGAAGACCCTAAAGATTGGTTTACAGATTTGGATTATGGATGTTATCGATGCATATGTTGATGGATGCAAAAAAGCTAGAGATGGTGCCACTGCTGATGCGCGGACGTGCAAAGATTTGGTTTGATGGTTTGAAAGGTGATGATCAAAGTTCATGGTGGCAGGAACTGCAGAATCATTTCTAAAGTGGTTTTGAAAGGTGGTTACTCCGAAGAAGGATGTGCAAAGCTGAAGGCGATACACCAAGATATAAGTCAAGACTTTTTAATTTCCTTTGATGAATTTGAAGCATGTTGGAAGCAATTGGAGATTGCTACTGGGGTTAAAGGAAATCAGTACGTGAAGTTGTCAAAGTTTCTTGAGTGCTTGCATCCAAAGATTAGAGAAAAGGTGGAATTCGGTGCGGATACATATGATGACATGGTGTATTTGGCCAAGGTAAAGAGCAGGAAGGTGAAACGAAAGCTGGATTTGGGCTTCTTGAAGCCTGCAAATTATGTGTCTATGGCAGCAGCAAGGTGTTCTATGGTTCAACCAAAGGTGATGCCGGTTGTCCGAAGTGAAAAACCTATTGAGGTTAGGCCTATGGTCAATTATGTTCCTTGGAGGTTTCTAGTTTATGGTGTACCCATGCCAGTGATGGAAGAGCTTGTCAAAGAGGATGAGTCCCTTATCAAAGAGAACCTGTGTGCAAAAGGGATAGAAAATGTCGAGATTCAAAGCTAGCTTGAAGAGGTAAAGCCTGTTCTCTTAGAGAGTTTGTATGAAAAGGTAATAGAGTGGAATCAAGTTGTAGATGCCGAATGCTTCGAAATGGATGAAGAAAGTGAGCAAATCATAGAGGAAGGTCAAGCTTATGTGGAGAAATAAGAGGACGAGGATGCAGATACAGAGTCGGTTTATCATGCTGATGAAGATGAAGATGCAAGCTTGAGTTTCTGGGAGACAAGCGAGAAAGACAATGCAGACGAGTCCACATCCTATGGCAAGGAAACAGATGCTGATGAGTCTGTACTGAAAAAGGTAAAGATGCCTTGTTGTTGGACTGATGATATGGTGAAAGTCAATGTGAAAAGAGAGCAAGTTGAAGTGCCAAAGCTTGTAGAAGAAGATATGCGGTTGAGGGTGATATGTGGCACTATGTTGATGACCATGCTGATGAAGCTAGCGGTGGAAAGTGCTATGGTGATACAATATTACGATTCATCAAAATAATAAATGTTTTTACAATGAGAGCTCCAAAAAATGGTATCCGAGTTAGCTTGCTGCTAACATTCTCCCCCTCCTCACTTGTGTCATCCCTTGACACAACTTTATGGGCTGAAGTAATCTTTGGGTTGACGGCTGGCAAGGTGGTCTTTAAGCGCATGGAGTGCCTTCTCATATCTGAGTTTTCTTTCTTTGTCAGGAACCTGCAAGAATTGCATGGTGACCCTGTTTTTGAGCTCAATGGCTGTAGCCAGCAAATTTGGAGGTTAGGTTGCTTATCACTAGCCCAAATATCTTCGTTCGCCAAGTGAAGAACCTTGTATAAAAGGCTTCCTCAAATGCCAACATATTGTTAGATAGCAAGAACATGCATCAGGCGTAGAAGCCATAAAGAACTTCTTTGGAAGGTTGGCCACTTAGGTCGTAGCAAAGACCCTTATTGACCTCGAGGAATGACATCCACGGTGCTTCTACTTGCTCTGGCTAGTGAAAAGCTTCAATGCATGTGAGAAACATTCGGCACATTTTGTAGAGTGTGGCACATGAGAGATCAGGGAGGCTTTTGAAGAATTTCATGGCGCCCATTAGGGTTTTCACCATGTATTCCTCTGTCGGTGTTCCCTGCTCTGGAGCTGGCAATCTTAGATAGTTGAGCCATGTAGGCCGCTTCTTATTCAAGGCTTCATGTGCTTGCCATGTCCTTACCCGTGGTACATGACAAAATGTTGGGTCTTTCTGAAGGGCTACAGGTGCTCTTGTGAACAGAATTAAATATCGTGGATTCTTGTTTAGCCAGCTCTTTCTCCACTTGGGGTGGACATCCTCTGCGCCTTCTTCCTGCATATCTTTATATAGTCTTTCTTAAAATACCTGTAACACCTCTACTTGATCAAGGGATATGGAAATGATTTTTGATGCCATTGTGCATTGATTTGGTTGGGAGTGAATTGAGTGACATTGACTAAATGGAGAACCCTCAACTCCCAATCCATCGCTTCTTTCCATTTGGCATCTGTCTCTTGTGCAACCTGCTCCTTAAGTGCATCTTCCTCAGCTTTGGAAAGTTGGACCATGGGCACTTGTTCAACGTTTGTGAGTAGTACCTGAAACTCTTCTTCTCCTCCTAGTCCTTCTGTCGGCTGTATTTCCATCTCAGCAAAAGAGACTGATGGAATTTCAACATTTGATTGCTCTGAGGTACCAGCTTCTTCTTGTGTCTTTGGTTGTCCCTCTTGCAGTAGCAGATTGACTCGCTTGAGCTCTGCTATCTCCTTGAGTAGCTATTCTTCTCAAGGTCTCTTCGTTGTGACTGCTCTAGCCTTAGCTCTAGCTCAAGATCTTTTTTCTTATTTTCCAAAGCCTTGTAGACTTTGTCTGTACCTTTGATCAAGGCAACTGTAGGATTTTCCCTATCATTGATTCTTTGCTCTGAATATTGCAGAGATGCGTTTGCTACATCGAGTTGCACTTGGACTTTCTCTACTGATAGAGTTGTGGTTAGGAGTTCATTGGTTACCTCTATCAATTGTTGGTCTTTGGTCTTGCAGACATCTGATAACTTCGTGAGAAGTTCGCCTAGCTCCTCCAATTCTTTTAGTTGCTTCTCTTTGGCTAGCTGGTGTTGTTCACCTTCAGCTCTCAGCTCTTGGGATTGTCTCTACAGATCTGAGATGGCATTCATTCTGTCATCTAATTCTCCTTGTAGAGCATCGATGACCATCTCCAACTCTCTAGCTTTAGCACTGCGGCTAAGTGCTGTTGTTTGCATTTTATCGGTCATTACCTGCATCTGCTTGGCATATTCGTTTACCTATAAAATGACTTTGTCATTCGTCTCCCATGCTTCATGCTCTATAGGCTGCCTAGATGTTTCAGCAGTCTCTATGTGAGGCTCCTTGGGTGGGGCTGTGGTTGCTTGTGGTTGCGTCGGGGTTTCTACCTCTCCTTGAGGCTGAGCGGTTGCTTCTGTGGTTTCCTGTTGGGTGGTTATAGACGGTGTGGCCTCTGTCTCTATTGCTTTGAGTTGCTCAAAACTGGTTGTCTCCTGTGGTTCAGGCTCCTTCTCTTTGGCTTCCTCGCCCTCAGTGGGTCTAACTGTTGGTGAAGGGGGAGGGCTTGGCATTGGATGATTTGTGGCCATAGCAAGTGAGGTGGGCTTTGGAGACATTTCCTCCTAGTCATGCCGTGTCTCTCTTTGTTCCGTTGCCCCTGCATGTCTTTGCTGCTCTGCTGCATCTTCTCTTGCTTTCCTCTTGGGCTTCTTTTAGCTTTAGTGCTTCTGCCTCTACATACATTCTTTCAAGAAAATTTGTGGGGTCCTCTACGTCTTTCCTTGCAGGGTTCTTAGTTCTGGGACCCCTTATCTCTTTGGGAACCCACTTTGCCGGGTCCTCACCTGCAGCTTGGTGACTTCTTTTGTAAGTTTGTTTTTCCCTTTCAAATCTTGCCTTTTCCTATTGAGGTTCCTCTTGGTATGCAGCCACTGCTTTCTTCTTCATCTCTTCTATTCTGGCCCTCCTCTATTCATTGACCGAGATTTCACTACTATGCGCTTCATGAAAGCTCTCTACCGATTCTTCATCTGGCTTGTAAACTCTCTTTGACGACCGTGTGGCTCTGGGAGAAGGCTGTGCAGACACAATCCATGTGTTTTGATCTAGGGCAGGCAGAAAATTGTCGACCATGCCAATAGCATGGTATGCTATTCCTGTCAATACTTCAGGTGCACCCAAATACGTGATTTTACCTTCCTTTTGTGGTGCCCTTCAGCATTGTCAACACATACTGAGCGTGATCGATTTGTTACCTGGTTGTCGACTTCAACACTTGCGTGAATGTACTCGCAATTGCATGATTTGGTGTGGTATACCATGGCGGTCTCTTTGCTAGAAAGTGGAAGTGCTAGTGGTACAGACGTGTTGGTTCTTCCACTTGCCTTTGGATGAGGCCGGCAAAAGTTGCAGCAACAGTCTCCTCGATGAATGTGCCTACTTTCTTCCTGTCTCGGGCCCGCATTGTCATCCTTCATTTGGCAACTTCAATGCCTCGGCCACAATTTCCTTTGTTATAACCACTTCTACTTTCTGCCCTTGCTGGTTGGTGATTTGGGTTGATCCATCCTCTTTGATAGAAGACAATAACTCATATGCTTTTGGTAGTCTACGCCACACGGTTCCTGGTCGTAGAAGTCCTGAGGCCCAGCCTTCTGTTGGCTTCTTTTGTGTCTGGATTGGCAACAACATCATAGATCTCTTTTGGTAGCATATGCAACCCTACTTGGTGTCCTTCTTCACTGTGAAAGCTATTGTATTATGTTCCTCAAGCTGTTCTCTTGACAAATATGTTGCCTTGGCCATCTTTACTGAACTTGGGTCCAGTTGGTAGGGTGGAATCTCTTGTAGCTTCTCATTTGGGATACCCTCTTCTTGGCCTTCTCTGTAGCTTGCATTGCTCCCCTCATGTCTCATGTGAGACGGCGCTGTAAACGGGCGACCGTGGACTCCAAAAATCGCGTGTGAAGAAGGTCGAAAGATCTCTCTCCAAGGGCGACAAGTGGAAATGAGGTGATTTTAGACTACGTTGGATATCTATACTCGGACTTCCCAAACCATTTTCCCCAAATTTCCCTGTTAGTCCTACTAGGCCGTGAAATCTATGTTAGATTCAAAAATATCCTCAATTGGATTCTTGTAGCTCATTCTGCAAGAATTTTGCGAAAGTAGGTCTTGGCCGCCTAATTTAGGCTTCCCGCTTCCATCTTTCGATTTGAATGAATTTTTTGTCCGCCTTGTCCTTCTGATCATCATTGTATCTTCAGTCTTTCCATCTAAGCTCATTTGCTATTTATTATTAATTTTTGACCTCTTTATTACAAAAATTAAAAAAACAATAAAATGCACTAAAAAAAGCAAATTGGAAAATCAACAATTAAGAAAATCCATTGAGAAACACTGCTTTATTACTCTTTGGTGGATTTATCATTTTAAAGTTCCAATATCAAGAAAAATTGATGGAAATAAATAAAAAAGACTATTTTTGATGTGTTTTCTGATAGTATATACACTATTTACACTCTTGGGGAGATGTTATCAGTTAAAATTCCCCTATTGATGATTTTTTAAGGGCATTATTAGATATTTTTGAAACAAATCACACATTAACATCCAAGTTTTTCCTCCCTCTTCAAACATTGCCCGTTCCCTTCCACCCCTCCTAGATAGAGTACTCCAGGACGACTGTGTGCATGGATTCAACAATCGTGTCTATACATAGTCGTGGTTGGCTCTACCATGCTTTGAACATCAATGCAATTTAAAACAGTATGCTGTGCAAGAGATGGGTCTTGAGTAATTAACTCAAGGGTTTCTGTAGTTGAGGTTTCCTATTGATGTTTTCCAAATAGCAGATTTTGTAGTTTATGTTCTCTTTGTCTAATTGTATCATCGGGATGCTTTGGCACACTGATTTCCTGAACTGTCCATATCAATGATGACGGTTGTTGAGATTTAACTCGCCACTGGTATCTCGATTTTTGTTGATGAACTATTGTGGTTGAGTGTTTGGAGACTTAATTTTCCACTGCTTCATTGGCTTTACAATTTGTGGAGAAGATAAATGCTCCTTTTTCCTCCAAACCCATGTTGTTTTAAGTTGCCTTCTCGAAGATGTTTTTCTATGATTTGTTCGATGTGAAACTTTCTTCGGTATGGTAGCTGAGTCTTTAGGCACCCAAATTTGAGACGGCTTGTTTTTGAGTTGTGCTTTGGGTATCCATATTTTCTTGACTCCTTGCATGCTCCGTGTAGCATTTTCTTGTCTAGATGACGAAGAAGAGTTGTTACTCCCTGATTTTCTTTGTTGGTAACCTCTTTTCAATTCCTCTTTGCTCGGGGCAATTGGAACAATGATTATTCCTTCTTTAGGTGATAGTTGGAGTTGATTGGTGTCCCAATCTGGTACTGCCTTGTACGTTCGCATCCATGAGATTCCAAGAATCATTGTTTCATTCATGTGTTCAACTGGTATGCATACAAATTGATGAGGGCATGGACAGCCATGTACTACCACATTCAAGTTGACTACCCTTGAAGATTGGTGTTGGGTTTTTGTTTCATCCTTTGATAGCAGATATTCCTGATGCTAAAGACTGATTCGTAGCTTTCCTCTAAGTGGAATAAGTGACTCCATTCATCCGAGCTCCAATATCTACTAGTGCATTTGTGCTATGATTGTTCAGTTGTACTTTGATGCGAAGGTCCATTCCATCTAACCATTCATCATCCGTTGACACTATATCATTCTCTAATTTCCATAGTCTTTCATCTAGTTCCAAAGTGTTGATGGGAATAGGTGTTGTTGATTTTTGAAAGCAGATTTCCTCTTGAGTACTCAAAGTCGAGATTCCTCTTAGGCTTCATCAAGAAACTGGTTTAGTTTCATCTTTCTTTGCTTTGCTGCATGCATCTTCTCTAGCAAATCATTGGTTAGTGTGGAAAATTGTACTTCTTTAAGCGGCATCCACTAATCCAGTTAGCCATTTGTTCACCATCTAGAGTGGACAACTTAACTGCTCCACTTGGAGAGACATCTTCAATGACAAACGGTCCGTTTCCCTTTTTCTTGAACTTGGGAATGTGTTGCTCAGGGAATAGACTAAAACTAGGTCCCTTTTTTGAAGATTTTTGTGACTAGATGGGAATCAAAAAACTGTTTTTGTTTTTGTTTTTGTGCATAGATGTGAGCTACAATTGCTAGCCTTTGCTCATCAAGATTTTCTAAATCTTCGAGCCTTTCTGATAGTTCATTTGGTCCACTCAAGATCCTTAGCTACCCTTAGTGTCGGCAATAGAAATTCTATCGGTAGTACTATGGCATCAAGACCATAAACAAGGTTGAAGGGTGTAGCATTTAGAGCTGTCTTGAATGAAACTCTATAAGCAAGCGATGTATTCTTTTCTAAAGCTTCCCAAAGGCGAGCCTCCTTGCTTCTCCAGCCCTTCCACGGGGAATCATTTTACTAGGGGCCTCTGCTGTGGAGCTGTAGTATCATTAGACTTCAAGGAGCAGTCCTTGGCGAAGTGTCCAAAGTTTTTGCATTCAAAACATGCCCAAAGTATGTTCCAAAGTTTAGCGGAATAGTAACTAGACCTGCTCTGACATTGATAACCATGCTCTTAGGTGGCATTTTAGACACATCCCAGCCTATACAAACAATGTTTGAGGTTCTACAAACCTCTCTTGCTAAGTAAAAATAAGGGAGTGCCAATGGCTAGCAAGCATCCTGAGATTTTCCCATAGCTAGCTAGCCACAAGCTCAACCCAGACCGGATGAAACCCTTGTAAAGATTCAACTAACGAACACTGGCCAAGGAACCACACAAACCATAGTCCTATTAAAGACTAGGGGCCCTTTGTCAAGGATCTTTTCCACATCGGAGGCCTCTTTGAATCTCACTGAACAGAATCTTTAGTTAGGTAAAAAAGTACTTTCAACAGCTCCTCCATGGCCAAGAATTAAGGCCTTGAAGCCATTGAATCAT
>NC_140931.1:56191504-56239334 GCF_014529385.1 Adiantum capillus-veneris
GTATGTAGGAGGGGCCATTTCTGGAGATCATCTCTCCAAGAATTGGTGTTTCTTCCAGGAATAAGGTTGATTTATGGTGTATTTGGCTTATCTAAGTGTTTGGAGGTGATGGTTTAGATCAGGTTAGTTCAAAGTTTTCATTGTGATAGTCATGCCATGCGGGCAATTGGAAAACACATGGATGAGGTAACATCTCATTTGAGATGCATTGACGAATAAGCGTTCGAGCTTGTTAAGATACACATTGATGAAAACGTAGCAAATTCTCTTACGAAAGCCAAGCTACGGAGCATTTTGTAATGTGCATCGATTTAATTGTTAGGATGAGCAAATTTGAATAAGGTGAAGCTGGCGTGCTTCATGGATGTACATACTAGTTTTAGTCACCACTTACGATCACATTGGACTTTAAGTGGGAGATTTTTGGGTAAAGGCCTTGTAGCTGGCTGCCCGGACACCCCCTACCCTCACTAACTCACTAACCCTTGTATTCCTTCTACATACAAAAAGAATAAAGGTGACACAAACAAACATTGGCTGTGTGTTTCCCCCAAAGGCTTGGTCTCTCTCCTCTCCTCTTCTCCTTCCCCTTCCTGCATGCTCACTAGCACGGGGATCCACTCCCCCACATGATCTAAGATCTTAGATAGAGCAAACGACTCTGGTCACACTTGGAGCCAAAAGAGATTTGGGTAAGGATGAAGTTTGGACATCTAAACCAGCAACAAAGAGCAAAAGCTCATCAAAAGTTATGGGATCAGCTTAGTGCTCGCAATATAATAAAAAATGGCCGCCACATCAATAGTTGAGAAAACAACAGAATCTACTTTTGAAAAAGCTCTTGGAACATTTGAGGCAATAGTAATTGTGTTGCAAGGCACCAACCCAAAGACGTCAATTAGATTGTAGAAGAGTCCAAAGCACCTCTAAACAGCCCATTGTTGTCACCTCCACTATCATTGAAACATCAATGGATAGGTTATAGGCACTCCAAATGAATAAACTAGTAGAAAGTAGGGTCATGGACACATCTTGGAAGCTACCAGTTTCATATAAAAGCCTAGTAATTACATACAAAGTTGATAAGTTAGATCCAAAGACTATTACAAATAGCTATGTAGTGATGATCCATACAGGTTGGAACACTATAGTAAATTCCATTGATTAGATGATGCAAGCCTAGACTTCTATCAAGCAATGTCTGACATAACCTGTATTGAGGCGAAATTGGAAAGAGAGGTCCTCAAGTCTGAAAACACAAGGAAAGAGATCATTTCAAAGAAATAATATTTAAGTAATGTAGAATGTAGACATGAGCAGGATCACAATACCATCAAGGCACTTCAACAATAGGTGGAATAGATAAAGACCCAAAACTCCACTCTGAGTGCGGATAAGTGGAGACTAACCAAGGATATGAGTATGGAGAGGGTGCAGTTAGACCAAAAGAATACTTATAGTCTGCAATAGTTTAAAGAAGTGCATATTGTATTGAAACAATCTATCCTCAATAAATGCATTTACCAATCCATGGAGGATATATCTGATACTGATGGAAATCTCACTTTGAATTTTGAAGACTTGGAAAATCGGGTGATTACCATAAAGGAGGATTCAAAAGAGAAAACTTTAGTTTATACTGTCACATTTGCCAATGAAGCCCTCATTGAACATCTAACTCACAATGTGGATGAGGATAAAGAAGATGAAGATGATGAGTAGGATAAAGATAGGGAGACTGGGGTGGGAGTTTTAGATAAGAAGGATGATGACGATGTCCAATCCCCTCCACCTCCTCCAGCTTCGAGCTCGGCAACAGGGGCAACAAATTCAACACCACGCATGAAGGAACCAAGGGTACCACCACATACCAATCAGCAAGCAAGGGAAACATCAGGGTAACCACCATAACCAACAAGGACAACGGAAGGCTACACTGGATCTCCCTCTAGTAGGTGAGCATAGAGTAGGGCACTGAGAAAAGTGGAGAAAGGGAAGGCAAGGTTGATTGAGATGAATGTCAATCCAGACTACTCTAATCAATGTTTAATCTTGAACAAGAGCCTACATCAAGAGAAAGCCCTTCAAATCCAAAATTCCTTGCATGATGATGATATGTATTTGGATCTGGAGAATTTTTTGTGGGAAAGGAGGATGATTGAGCAGTGTTATATTATTAGTTACCATGAATAGCCATCCTCTAGACTACACCCAGGTCGGAATGTGATTTAGGTTTTGGATAGGGTTCCAAAATTTGTGCTGACAAAAGATGATATGGTGGTGATCCCTCACGCTCAATAAATAACTACGATGAATGTGCACAGCTTGGGTATCCAATTGGAGATGCTACTAGGAATATAGTTGTCTTATAAGTGTATGAAGGATATCAAATTAGAGATGCGGGCTCTATTGACTAAGATGTAGATTGCAAACGGCTGTTGCATTAGAAATTCACAATTTTTTTGGAGAAAAATGTATCCAGCAGTAGAGGCCTTAAAGTGAGAATGAGTCTCAGAGAATAGGTTTTCACCTGGTTGTATTTTGAGAAGATGATGCAACAAGAGAACCACATAGTCCTGAACTACATTGAAGTAGTACTTGATTCTCCTATGCTAATGTATGCTTTTCCAATGAAGGAGGATGAACTTCCTAGTTTTACCCGGTGTTATACCCCAAGTAAAATGAAGCAACTGATCAACATCGATATATCAAAATTATAGATCAAATCAGAGAATAGTATGAGTAGAGGAAGGCATTGTGGGTAGCCTGGAAGAATGTGTTGAATGAGTGTCAAAAATGAAAGACGACCAATCAACTTCAAAGAAATGATGACGCAATGGTAGAGCCAGATTGGCATGCTGATTAAGTATACCAATGAATTGCTCCAATTCTCAATGAAAGCCTCAAAAATCTTGCAACAAAGCAAGCTCTGAACTCCAATTTAGAGAGATGGCGGCTCCTTTCATAAGTTTTCTTTCTCTTTGAAACCTCACCTTCTTTTGTTGAGGTTCTTCTTGGTGTGTAGCTATCGCTTTCTTCTTCATCTCTTCAATTCTTGCTTGCCTTTCCTCATTGTCCAAGATCTCACTGCTATGAGCTTCATGAGAGCTTTCTGCAGATTCTTCGTCTAACTTATATACTCTCTTTGATGACCGTGTGGTTCTGAGAGAAGGTTGGGAGGAAACGATCCATGTGTTCTGATGTGGGTCTGGCGTCAAATTGTCGGTCATGCCAATAGCATGAGATGCTATTCTTGTTAGTACTTCAAGCACGTCCAGATATATGTGATTTTACCTTATTTCTTTGTGCCCTTGAGCATTGTGAGCACATATTGCGCATGATCAATTGGCTGCTTGGTTGTTGACCTCAACACTTGGGTGAAGGTGATCGCAACCGCATGGTTTGGGTAGTGTATCGTGGTAGTCTCTTTGATAAAAACTGGAAGTGTTGATGGTATAGGCGTGTTGTTTCTTCCACTTGCCTTTGGGTCAAGTCGAAAAAAGTAACAACAGCAATCTCCTTGGTGAATGTGCCTGTTGTCTTTCTGTTTCGGGCGTGCATCATCATACCTTCAATTGGCAGCTTCAGTGCCTTAGCCACTATCTCTTTGGTGATTACTACTTCAAATTTTTTTCCCTGTTGGTCAGTGATTTGGGCTGACCCATCCTCTTTGATTGTGGATAGTAGCTCATATGCTTCCTGAAATCTACACCGCATGGTTTCTGGTCGTATAAGTCCTTGAGGCCCAGCCTTTGGTTGGCTTCTTTTGTGTTTGGCTTGGCAGCTACATCATATATTTTCTTTGGTAGCATTTGCACCTCTACCTGGTGTCCTTCTTCACTCTTAAACCCGCCTGTGAAAACCGCGGTGTTGTTCTCTTCAAGCTGTTCCCTTGACTAGTATGCTGCCTTGGCCGTCTTTACTGAACTTGGGACAAGTTGGTAGGGTGGCAGCTCTTGCAACTTCTCTTTTTGGGACACCCTTTTCTTGGCCTTCTTGGCAGCTTGCATTGCTCCTGTTAGGGGAATACAATACCAATGTTAGTAAATTCTGCAAGTTTCTCTCTAAAATGCCTTGAGAGTCTGAATTGCTAACAGATGATGTCCATTTTATGAAGTCTCAAGGTCATTGCCTCTATACAAAGAAAGCTATAGATGCTAGTCCCTGCTAGTCTATTGATTTTGATCCTTTATGTGTATGGCATGCTCATAACTTGGAAATACATCCTTGAGGCAGATGCATTGAAGGAAAAGTAACACGAGAACTTTGACAACAAACCATATTCATGTGGGACAAGGCAAAGAATGTTCTTTACTAGTCAAAAAAGAGTACCCTTTTGTGTATTGAAGTGTTTTGTTTTTTTTTTTTTTTGGGGGGGGGGGGGGGGGGACGCGATTTCTACTTCATTCCCTTTATTGACGAAACTCGCCTAAGGAAAATGTCCCATATTTTGTCATATAAGGAATGAGATGACCAGGATTCCATATGCATGTATTGTTGGTTCTTTGATGTATGCCATATTGGGACTTTTACAAACATTGCATTTGTAGTGGGAGTTGTAAGCAAGTTTGTGAACATTTTGGAAAGAACCATTTTAAGGCCAACAACTATTGTGTAGCCATACCAAGAGTCTATTGCTCGCTACTGTTGCACGCTCCCCCCCCCCCCCCTGCTGCACCTTCGCTACCCCTCCTCCTCCCCCCCCCCCCCCCCCCCTCGCCCTCCCGCTTCCTCCAGCCCGTGCACTGACCCCCTCCGCTTCGCCCCGCCACCCCCCCCCCCCCCCCGTCCGCTGCCTTCCCCCCTTCCCTCCAGCCCGTCCGTTGCCCTCCCCCCCTCCCTGGCCGCTTCTCCCCCACCCCGCCTGCAGCCTCTTGTCTCTCGCTCGCCGCTCTCTCCCCCCCCCCCCCCCCCCCCCCCCCCCCATCGTCCTCACTGTTCCTGAAGGTCTTCTACACCTGGCTCTGTAGCATTTCTTCTTCGAACGAGTGCTCGGCGTACTCGGTTGCAGACTTCCTTCACCGTCCGCTTCTTCGACTCAGCAGTAGACACAGATGGAGGCTCCAGCTCCTCCACAGAGGAACTCGCCTGAAGCCCCCTCGCCCGTCCCCGCTGAGCCCACCATTTGACTTGCTCTTTCACCGACAGAGCAAGCGAGCCTTGCCGCAGAGGTAGAGCGCTTGCGGGCGACTTCTGTCATCTGCAAGGTTCTCGACACCCATCCTAGTAGAGGAGAGCTGCGAGATCTTCTCCAGGCCCACCTTCTCGCAGAGGTGGGAAAGATCTTGGATGTCCAGATTCTCGGACGGGGGTACTACCAGATTGAGTTTGAGACTTCCGAGATGGCCTCCAAGGTCATAGCTATGAGTCCACTGGCCATCCGATCATCACGCGCCCACTTTCTCCGGTGGCGACATGGTTTTGACACAACTTTGCATGTGCTCGTAGAGAGGCAGACATCCCCATCTCAGTTTTCTTTCCGGGTTTACGGAGGGAGTACCTTCCACTTCTCTCCAAGATTGGCTCCGCCATCAGGACTGTCCTGGAGACACCTCGTACGGCAACATTAGTAGTTTCCAAGGCGGCTGGCATCCCTTCAATTCGAGTTTTGGTCAGAGATACCCACACGCTCCCGAAGGTCATCCTTCTGCCTCGGTGAGTGGGGGTTGGTTTAGACAGAGTGTGGAGTACTCGGGTCTCCCGAACCAGTGCTTCATTTGCAGACAGATGGGCCACCTAGGAAGGCCTGTCCACGGAGGAGGCCACGACCTGCACCTCAGCCTCAGCGCAAGCCTTCCAAGGCTGGGCCGCAGCCACAGCCAGCGGCACAGCGCACAGATTCAGAGCCATACTCCGAGCCTGGGGCTCCAGCAGAGGAGGGGTGGCAGCAAGCCCGTGGTCGTCGACGCCAGGGGCCACAGCGACAGCCTGACACTCAGAGTGGCCCTCAGGTGCCTACTCAGCAGCAGTGGGTTCCCACGGGGAACCGCTTTGGTCCTCTTGAGCAGGAGGAGCCCCCTACGCCAGCCTCCACCTCAGCTTCACCCTCGCCAACCGCCCCACCTTCAAATTTCCCCTCCTCCTCCACATCCCCTCCCCCGCCCTCTGCTCCCGCCTACTCCCTCCTCGCCCTCCTGTCTCTGTCACCCCACCCCGCTTCTCTTCTCCTCCGCCCCCCCCCAGCTCCTTCTCCCCCTCCTCCTGCTCCAGTACCACAGTCGACTCAGGATACTGGTCCCTCACCGACGGCTAGGAGATCTCTTGGCAGCGCCTTTGCCATGAGTCGCCTAGCGAGAGAGGGTCAGCCCTTCTTGCGGCCCCCTCTGCAGATTCAGACATCTTCCCTTGCAGCTATCCCTCGTGGTCTGACGAGCATTGACCTCCGATGCCGCTGGGTTTCTTCGACTACGGGTTCACTCGCTTCCTCGGTGATTCCGCAGCAGACCACGAGGCAGCCTGCTTCAGGGTCCACGCTTTGTTCCTCGCCGCTAGGGGAACAGAGGCCTTGGACTCAGCAGTTGGTTTCTCCTTCCCCCTCTGTGGGAGGACCGAGACAGAGTGGTCCCTAGACTCAATGGTGGGATGGTTGCATACACAGGTTCTCGAGTTCTCTCACCACATGGGAGAACTTGGAGTTATAGATTTGCTGCAGACTTTGTGGCCTCTGGCCAAGTTTGCGGTGACACCCCCAGACTCAGCAGGATGTAGGCACATTGTGGTGTACTTTTTTGCTGATACGCAGTGTTTGCCTTGCTATGTATACATTCATGAGGACTCCTGGACAGAGAAGGTTGCTTTACGCACGGATCGATCTGCTTGGGCTTGGGCCAGGCACTCACTGCAGTCTCGCCTATCTAGAGGACGCTCGGACGCGGATTACTCCCCATCCAAGCCAGCCTCAAAGATAGCCCATCTTGCTACTGCGGCAGCATCTGTTCTCTATCGCTCCCCATGAGGATCGTCTCGTGGAACGTGCAGGGACTAGGTGGGCCCCAGTTTCAGCGACAGCGGGGCCAATTGCATCAGGAGCTTCAGCGTTTGCCTTGTGGGAGGAGAGATTGATCTCCTTAAGCTTCAAGAGCACCATTTGTCTGAGAGACGTATTCGGCGATGTGGTCAGATTTTGCGTGGATGGTATGATACCTTTTGGTCACCTGCTTTTGGACCTAGAGGCATCCAGGGTGGGGTATGTATGACTATTGCGGACTCACTGCAGCAGGCCATTGTGGGCAGAGGGATTATTGTGTCAGGCAGGGCTCAGTGGATTACTATGCAGCTTCAGGGTGGCCTTGTGGGCTTCCTGAACATCTATGCACCCAATGTGGTGAGTGCTCGTGCAGATTTTTGGTCACAGATTGTCGAGTCTTTGCCACAGGTTGACCATTGGTGTGTAGGAGGGGACTTCAACATGTTGGAGGACCCTTCTGACAGGATCGGAGGCAGCCTTGCTACTGTGCATGGAGTCGAGTTAGCAGCTTGGGAGAGGTTGTGTATGACTTTGAGGGTCTCGGATACATGGCAGCATTCTGGCTTTGTGAGGCCTCCAAAGAGTCTTTCCTTCTCTAGATCGGACCGCAGAGTGGGAGGAGTGAATCTATCGTGGATAGATCGCTTTTACACTAGTGACCACTTCAGTGACTTGGGGGGCTCAGTGGGCATCCTGGCAGGGACATCCTTCTCGGACCATGCACCAGTGATCCTCACAGTGGTAGACAGGCAGAGGAGTGGGAGCACGATGCTTCGCATCCCAGAGCGGGTCTTGTTGGACTCAGCACTCAGAGAGAGGGTAGCGGCTCTCTGGAAAGAGGGCATGGATAGCCAGGCTCTTCCTGCAGACAGAGTGGCCTTAGGCCTAGCTCAGCTTAGCCACTTTTTTCTACAGGAGTATCTGGTTCGACGAGCTGCAGTGAGAGAGGAGGAGCAGCGTCTCAGACGAGGCATTGCTTCACTACAGAGGATGCAGGAGCAACATCCAGATAGTCCATGGTTTGAGGAGCAGTTACAACAGGCTCGACAGGAGCTTGCTTGCACAGAGGAGAGGCACCTTGAGTTTGCCTTTCACCGACAGGCATCTCAGTGGACTCAAGTGGGTGACAGAGTGACAGGTGCTTTTTTTGAGACAGTGGGACCTCGGCACTCGCATGCCAAGGTCAATCAGTTGAGGAGACCAGATGGGTCAGTTGTTTGTGAGCCTGAGGATATGCTACTGACTTTTACCCTAACTTACTGTCGGCCGAGCCCCAGTCAGAGAGACAGGATGCATGCCGGGAGCAGGTTTGGGCACAGATGCCTTGTCTTGTGACTGAGGAGATGCGCCAGAGGCTAGAGATACCTCTTCAGCTTGAGGAGCTGCACACGGCTCTTAGGGCCCTCCCTCGTGGTAGCTGTCCAGGTGAGGATGGGCTGACTCCCAGTTTCTTCTTGGAGTACTGGGACCTGCTTGGCCCAGATCTGTGTAGTGCCTTTCAGTACATTCTGCTCACAGGAGTGATGCCGGATAGCATGAGTGAGGGCCTGATTTACCTCATTCCAAAGGAGGGTGGCTCCTTGGATGAGATTTGACAGTGGCGCCCCATCACCATCCTAAACTCAGCCTACAAAATTCTTGCCAAGGCTTTGAGTTTGAGGATTCAGCCACTTTTGGAGAGCCTTATACATGGGACTCATACAGGTTTTGTCAAGGAACGCAGTATCCTTGACAACATCTTCACCTTCTGGGAGGCTTCTGCCCTGGCACGACTCCGTGGGGAGGACCTTGTGATTCTTCTTCTTGATTTTGAGAAGGCATACGACAGAGTTGGCTAGGACTTTCTAGAGGGCACGCTTCGCAGGATGGGCTTCTCCGATGCTTGGATCAGAGGGGTGTCAGCTCTGTACAAACAGGCTCACAGTCAGGTGCTTTTGGCAGGCGGTAGAGGTGAGCGCTTCATGCTCACACGATCGGTCATACAGGGTTGTCCTCTTGCCCCCTTTCTCTTTCTGTTTTATGCGGAGGCGATGAGCAGATTTTTAATGTCACAGCAGGTTGGTCTGAGGGGCTTAGCACTCCCTATACGGAGAGATGAGCTTCTGGACGCTGAGTTTTCCGACGACTCGGCCTTGTACTTAGAGGGCCAGGAGGCCAATTTACACAGATGTGAGCAGGCTTTGGAGACCTTCTGTTGTGCATCGGGCGCACTGATCAACTGGAGAAAGACAGTGGCTTCCTCGGTCGGCAGTTCTCCTGTTCCATATTGGATGCCAGGAGAAGGTTTCAGGTGGATTCCTCCAGGGACTGCAGTTCGGTACTTGGGTTGTCAGGTTGGTTTGGACTTGTCCCTCGAGCAGCAGACCAGGTGTTGTTGCCAACTAGGTGTTGTTGGCGACTATGTGGTACATCACTTCTTGCTGGATCTTCTCGAGTTCTTGTATCAGCCAGGTAGAGAGGCTGATTAGGAACTTCCTTTGGTCAGGTCACGACACTCAGATTGCCCGAGCCAAGGTTGCTTGGTCGGTCATCACACTTCCTTGTTCTCAGGAGGGCTTGGGATCATTGATCCAGCACAGCAGAGCAGAGCCCTTCTTGGGAAGTTCGTCGTCAGAGGACTTCTTCCAAGCGAGGAGCCCTGGAAGGAGTTCTTGCTGCAGAGGCTTCGTGCCAGGGTGCCTCAGTCAGGAGGCCCTTGGCAACCTTCGACCAGATGGATCTTTACAGAGCTGCGCCGAGTTGGTTTGAGCAGGAGACTAGAGGATAGATTTGCTGTGAGTTTGCTTTGATCTTGGGAGCTCTTACGGCGTGGCCTAGAGAAGAGACCGCCGACGTGCACGGAGGAGCGCCTACGGCAGCCCCTTGTCTGGAACCCCATGGTTAGCACTCAGAGAGGCCACTTGGTTGGGAGTCGGCCTCATGTTTCTTGGGGTCCCATGGCAGCTGGTCCAGCGCGCTCTCTAGGTGACTGGCTAGAGTTCACAGGTTTGTCGGAGGAGGTGCAGGTTGTCCAGCTACAGGGCATGAGAGGGGTGCAGAGCATGTGTCAGGACATCTAGAGTCCGTTCCAGCTGAGTGGCTCACTCCTCTCGAGCCAGTAGCAACCCGGTGGATGGGAGCCTTCACACGACTGGAGGTTCTCATTTCAGTCAGGGCTTGCTCAGAGACTGTCCCAGCCCTGTTCTTCGAGCTTCAGGGTGGGGGACGCTTACAGCGAGTTGCAGTAGAGGCCTCGCAAGTAGCAGAGTGATGTTTCCTGAGGATCCGAGTTGTGGGCATCTGTGGGAGGACTTGCGTCTTAGACCCTGACCCAGCAGCTCTTGAGATAGGACACTGGAGGCTATGGGCTTGGAAGTGCTATCCACTGGCACGAGTACAGTGGGATCTTGGTGAGTGGCTATGGAGGGACCCCTTCTCTTTTGCAGACCGCCCAGGAGTCCCCTTCTTTCAGTACAATGTTCGGCTTGGACGTCACATACTTGCAGCACAGAGAGAGGCCCGCCCCGCTGCAGCACGTCATTGGCAGGAGGAGGGCCTCACAGTCGAGTTCTTGGCAGCTTTTTGGCAAAGGCTGTGGGACTCCAGACAGCCGAGGCGAGTCACCTTGTTTCAGTGACTGGTCGCACATAGAGCCGCAGCAGTAGGGAGCTGTCTTGTGCATAGTGGTCTCTCGGCCACATGTGTAGCTTGTGACCATTTGGTGGAGAGTCAGCGTCACTGTCTTTGGGACTGTCCCTCGGCCTAGCAGGTGTGGCTACGAGTTCTTCCGCTGATGTCTGCTCTCTCCACGGCTCGACAGTACACTTGGGGGGCAGCGGCTTGGTCCACCCTCACGGGCCCGGCACTTCAGTTTGAGCTATCTTCCACCAGCAGGATGATAGTGATACAGGGGGGGCGACCTACACTTCAGCCTGCTACAGAGCTTACTCCACTGGAGTGGTACAGTGAGAGAGAGGAGTGTTGGGAGCTCATCAGTGGCCTGACACTTTGGTTCATTTGGCGGGCCCGTTGTTTCCGCATCTTTGAGGCTCGCCCTGTGCCACCAGCAGAGACTGTTCGTGACTTTTGTCTAGAGTTGATCCATACTCTCAGAGGACAGCTTGAGGGACTACAGGGCAGCTCCGACCGCATGCGGGAGAGCCGCGAGGCTTTCCTTTGACTCTAGCACCCTGGGCCTTTCTACACCATAGTCCAGGGGGTGCTCAGATGGCACTACTGTCCACCTGTGTGGCTTTTCCCTCCTCCCATCTCTTGATTTAGCCCCATTGTATATATGCTGTTTTTTCATTGGGAGAGTCTCCTCATCATGCTTGTTGTAGCCCTCTCTTGCAGAGGTGGTTCTAGCCCTATGGGCAGTTTTCATTAACTAATAGAAGGATCTTTTTCTCGGAAAAAAAAAACCATTTTAAGGCCTTGAAGTCTGTGGTGATGTATATTTGAATGGTACCAAAGAGAACTTATGTATTTTCTTTGGAGGCAATGATGGAGACGTAGCTGGTTATATGGATACAGATTATGCAAGGAATGTGGACAACAAAAGGTCTATGTCAGAGAGTTCATTGGTGCAGTTCATAGCAATCTTCTTTGCAAGATTATACATTTTAATCTATCAGAGAAGCAAAGTATGGTGTTATGCCATATGCTAGCAAGGAAGCTATGTAGGTACTTATTAATATGCAATCTACCTTAGTGTTTAATGTGGAGACAAATCACATTGATGTGACACATCACTTTCACTCATGAGGTGCCTGAGGACAAAGTGCATCAAGCTTGTCAATGCTCTGATATAGTTTGAATGAATGTGCATTCAAACTTCATCCATAAAGATCTCAAGACAATTAAAAATTTGATGGTAAAAGGGTAATCTATCTAGATAACGATTTGTGATTGGTAATTGGAAGTGGGTAATAGTCATGAACGATGGTAAGCCTCTGTTCAGACCACGCTGATGCATCGAGCGCACTTGTAACCTTTTATAAAGCAGGCTATTCACACTTTGCGTAGAACAACAGAAGGCATGAACTAATAGTTCCCTATCTTTTGGCAGAGCTCGTATGACTGTGATCAGCAAGATGGAGAGATCGATGCTTCGCTGCATTCAATGTTGCAAAAGTGTCCACTCTGTTCTTTGTTCTGGGGGGTTGATGCGATTAAATCTATAGCATCTCAAGTGAATAGCCCAATATGATCCCAATTTTTATTTTGGCTTTACGTATTTATTTTACTTATTTGTCAAATCTTGGGTAGGGCAAATTGCTAAGATGAGTATATAAGCACCATCTTACCCCCATTGTAAATCATCAACAAGGTTGGTTGGTTCAGCAATATCTCTCTCTCTTTCTCTCTCTTGTGTATTCTCCCTGTTGCTCTACGCTTCTTCATCGTCGACTTTGACATGGTATCAGAGCTTCATGGTCGTTGATCGTAGAGAGGACTAGCATGTTGAAGAGAAGAGCTTTGAGCTCGTGGAGTTGTAGGGTGTAGACGGGTAGCATCTTGAAACCCTAGCATTTTCGAGGACTTTGGTGTGATGTGAAAGACAACCCCCCCCCCCCGGTGTTGCGTTTTGATGCGCAATCGATAGCGGTGCCTGACAACGGCAGTGGTCACGGCAACGTCCTGACGAGCATCCTGAGATTCCGATAATGAGAGGGATTTTATTTGACAAAGCGTTTCAAAACACTCAACAGAGGAGGAAGGCTTGTTGAGGCAGCATTCTAAAACGAAGCCTCTAAGAGGCTCCCTGGCTACATCCATCTCCGGTTCCTGCAAAATCATCTTAAAAGGCTACGACAAGGGTACCCACGACAAAATTTTTGGTGAGATTTTTCCTCCCCCTCATCTTGAAATGCTAGACATTTGGTGGGCCCTGGGGATAGTTTGCAAGAGTCAAACTTGTGCCAAACAGGTACCTGCATGGTCTCGGCTTCTCCAACAAATACAGTGAGAGAAATGGAAAAGGCAAAGATAATAAGTTTTTGTGCAAAGCTTCCACCTCGAATGACCAACCCAAACTATCCGCTATGGAAAGTGGATCGACCAGTTGCCAATTAGTGGCCTATGCAATGGTAAAATTCTCAAGGAAATTGTCGAATTGTTTGGCTCAGGATTGTGAAGCCAAAAGCAAATGCATGAGTTCGCCAGAAGACAGAGGCAAAGGCAAACTTTACAGAATCAGTGCTCAGTTAGCTGCCTCGGTGCCCACAAGGTCTAATACCCATTGTTATAAATGCGAGAAGACGCATTGTTTGGCTCAGGAATGCAATGCCAAAGGCAAAAGCAGGGACTCACAAAAGGACAAAGTCAAAGGCAAGTTGCATATACAGATAACGATGATTAAGATTTGATAGGGGAGATCAGCATGGCATGCATAGTGGTGGCCACAACGCCAGATTTCTAGTCAAATGGTGGTTTCCGCAACATGCTTCAACCGGAGAGAGGCTTTTGAGCAACAAAGAGGGATAAAAAGGAGCTCCCTACAAATGACTTGGACCCATGTGTTGGAGTCCAAGTTATCGTTGTTTGAATATGTGGGTCGGAGTTCAATGCACATGCATCTCGCAAGGAACCAATCAGATGTATCTAAAAACACTATGGATAAGTGCACCAATCCATTAATGTTGTCCGGATTATAGACAAGCTGTGTTTCAAAGTTTATTGTCTTGTTCAACGTGATGTGTCCACAATTTACAAATGGGGATTCTTTGCTACAGACGGGGGCGTGGTTGCCCTGTAAAATACTCAAAAGAACACACTGCAATCCATGTAAAAGCACAAATCGACATACCTCGAATCACACAACACATAATCCAAGTTGTACACGAGTAGAGATAGAAAGAGAGCGTGATAGAACGAGAGAGCACGTGCAGGCGCACCACCTAGAGCAGAGTGCTACGCCGGCACGGCAAGAGAGAAGAGAAGAATAACACAGACACTGGGTACAATCTCCCCCCGTGCAAGAGTGACCATGTCCCTCTTGCACGTATTTAATTTATAGAGAAGTTCATGCTCAAAATTGAGTTACATCCAATTCACACTTGGGCATAAAATAGTCATGGCTCATAAAGAGCTCAATGTAACAATTAATAGTTGTCTACATCTCAACTTATAACTAAACCATAAATACTAAGGCTTGCCACAGAAAATCCACTGGTGGCAGTTTTATTCCGAATAACTGCTATCGCTTTATTGTCCAGCACGTGCCAATCACTGATCTGCTCACACAACACCCAACAAGTGATCATATTCCACAATTCAAATCAACATTGCAATGCTTCATCAGAATATCAAATATTTCACAAATATATCATCAAAATATCAATTCCATTACATACCCCAGGGTTGAAAGACAATTGTCCTCAATTGTTACCGAAACCAAACTAGCGACAGTGGTGGCCAGCCACTGGTAGAGTGGTCTAGTAATTTGATGTTGCCTAGATCGGCGAATCTACACCAATGGTCATGCTGCCTAAATCGGCGGATCTGTAGTAATGCTGCCTAAATCGGCGGATCTACATTTTGATTTCGTGTTGCCTAGATCGGCGAATCTACACTAGTGCTGCCTAAATCGGCGGATCTGCACTTTTAAAATTTGTGTTGCCTAAATCGGCGAATCTACACTAGAAGAAAAGCACTACCTAAATCGGCGAATCTGTGTCTCTAGGTGTGTGGTATGCAAGTATCGAGTGATGGTAGTGTGGACTTAGCGATTGCTCAGAGATCCATTGACACTCTTCCAAGGAATAGTTTTTGTATTTTACCAAATATCTTATGTACTGGTTTCCTCTGCGGGTAGTGGTCATGTCATGATCTAAAATTATGTTGGCAGTTAGAATTTCTTCATCGTCCTCAATGAAGGGGGGGTCAGTTGTGGTAGGGGTGTCGGGAATAGGTCCCTTGTGTGGTCTCAACAAACTGACATGGAAGGAGTTGTGTATTTTCCAATGTGAGGGAATGCCCAAGCGGAACGCATTGTCATTTATTTCATGAAGAATTTTGAATGGGCCATAAAATCTAGGGGCCAATTTCACTTTAGGATGTTTTTCTACACTTTTTAAGCGTCGTTTTTCTATCCTAAGCCAAACGAGGTCGTTTTCTTTAAAAGGTGCAGGTCTTCGTTTCTTATTGGCTTGTTCGATGTATCGTTCTTGTGCTCGTTTAATGCAAGTTGTGGCTTCTTGTAAAATGTGTGTGTGATCTCTTGCTAAAGCGTCAGCCCCCAGGAACATCAGAGCTAACAGTGAAGACAGGGACAGGGAGTTTTTCCCATAGACAATTTCAAAAGGTGCACGGTTTGTGGATGAGTGGGGTGTGTTATTGTAAGCAAATTGAAGCATAGGGAGGTGTTGGTCCCAGTTTGCAGTATTTTCAGTGGTATAAGATCGAAGAAGATCCATAATAGTACTGTTTGTGGCTTCTGTTTGACCATTACTTTCAGGGTGAAATGCAGATGTGAAATCCATTTTAGAGCCTAAGTTTTTGGCTAGGGCGACCCAAAAATGATTGCAAAAGCGTCCATCACGGTCGGAGAGAATGACCTTGGGGAAGCCATGGTATGGAAAGAATATGGTTTTGAGAAAAAGATTTGCAGCCTGTGGTGCAGACAATGTCTTTTTGCAGGGTACAAAGTATGCTTGTTTGCTAAAACGGTCAACTATGGTCCATATCATATCATTGTGTGAGGATGCCAGTGGGCCAACAACTACAAAGAAGGGTTGTGTGAAGTCGGGTAACTGCAGGATGGGGGCATGTGTAAGGAGATATTTGAGTGTGTCAAATGATTTTTGTTGTGTGGGACCCCAATTGAATGGTACTTTTTGATAGTAAAGTGGTCATCGGTGACGCAATGTGTGAGAAGTTTTTGACAATTTTTTGATAAAAGCCTGCTAAACCTAGAAAGGATTTTATGTCATGCACGGATTTGGGGGTAGGCCATGTTTTAATAGTGTCAATCTTTTGAGGGTCAACAGATATTCCTTTTTCTGAGACTATGTGGCCTAAATAGTCAATGTGTGTTTGAAAGAATATACACCATCGTGGTAGTCTCTCCGAGAGCTACGCGCCCATGCCACACATTCACATTTTCGAGCTATTCGCGATCGATCCTTCCTCGAGCTTGTTTTGTTTGTAAGTAGCACAAACAGTGTCTGTTTTTAACAATCAAGTGCTTTATGGAATGAGAAAGAGATTAGCTACACATAGATACTCATGAACTTAAGTTTCACCCACTTTTGGATTATGACCTGTTAGTCTATCGCGGTTGTATTCGAGATAACTAGGGTTCAAATCTGGTGAGATTAGACTTATAGGTAAGTATATCCTAGTGAGAGGATGGTGCCTACAAGGTTTGATGTGATTCCGAGTTCATTGGAAGTGTAAACGGTCTTGTGAGCGGTTAGGGATAGAGTGGGTTGCATTCTATGTGCACCTACGGGTTAGTCGTGTCATCGGATGATAAGTATGTTGTCTGTGTCGTGCTTGTGAGTATGAACAAGGGAGTAGTTAAGCCCTAAAACATTGGCGCCACTGTCGGGGACAAAAGACCTTAAGTAGGGAGAGCTACGTCACTTGTGTGATGGTTAGCTTACTTTAGTTTTGACTAGAGAGAGCTTTAACTTTTAGAACAAGATCCAGGATAGAGTATCCTGAGGTTTAGTGGATAGCCAGGAAGCCTGTGTCTTGCCGAGGGTCTGCGACTAGTTAGATTTAGTTAAGTAGGATAATGTGGAGTTATGGTTTTTGGTTTTGAGTGCTTGTTATACTTGTGTAGAAATAGAGTAGAAAAACGCTGTAAAAACGCAAGAAACAAACAAAAAGAAGCAACAATAAGGCTGTTTGCTTGCCTTGAAAGCAAAACCCACACCATATACCCTTGAAGGGGGCGAAAAAAGTAGACATTGAAATTTATGGTCCAACACTTGAGAAAACATAAAAATTGCGACCAAAACCAACAAAAAAAACAGGTGATTGTTATAAGAAAACACTAAGTGAACCTAAAGAGGCCAAGAAGAGATATAACCATTAGCCTAGGGTAAACTGACTGTGTCAGGTGGTACGACTGATATTCACAAGTTTAAGATGAAGTGTCATCAAATTTGCATCACTTCAAGTGCATTTGAGTTGTGAATTACCATAGAAGAGTGAAATTTGTTAAGTGATTGAGTCTAAGGTCAAAATAAGTCCAAACTTCATAAAACTTGGGGGATAAACTTATATGGGCACAGGGAACACAACTATGCAAAAACAGACAAAAATTAAATCCCCATTGCTCTCTACCTAGTCTATCGCGATAGACTGATGAAGGTGGTGATTGACTAACAACAAGGAAAAAACCTTTATACCACAGGTTTAACACATCAATACAAGGGTACTCACAAAGATTGAGTGAAACTGAACACCATCTTGACCACAAAACTTCCAAACCGGTGTTTTAGAGTCTGAATTCAGAGACAAGGGCAAGAAGGCTTTGACCAAATGTCTAAACAGTGTCAAAATTTGTCAATGCACTACACAAGGAGAGGCTGAACCAGCTGTGGAGAAAACTTGAGAAAAATGCTAAAAAGGGAGAAAATTGCCAGTCCATCGCGATAGACTAAGGAAACTGCTGCTAAGGACCATATCTTCCAAATTTCCCCTAGGGAGAGCTTTATCAGAGCCTATACAGCACACACACCAAATTTCAAGGCATTTAGACCACTGAAAGTCAATCTAAGGCCCAGATAGAGAATCAAGCTCTGACTAAAATACTAAAATGGGACCAAAACCCAACCCAAGTGTCCAAACTTCATAAAACTTGAGGGATAGGCTATAGAGGGTAACTGGAACTCAAGGGTGAAGTCACAATTTTGAATTGACTTGTGCTGAGCAAATTGTCAGTCTATCGCGATAGACTAAGAAAGTAGTGATTCAGACATATTTTGCAATTTGTGACTTTACTGCTAGGACATACTCTCCATATAGATCCCAGCCATCATTTCATATTTGAAATTGGACCACCAGAAGGCTGACTAAGTGGTTGCTATACATATTTGAAAGATTTTTGGTAATTCGGGGAAAAACCCTTTTGAACAGACTAACCATCCTTGTGTAGATCCCAGAAGGAGATCATCACAAAGCCGCACAAGAAGGAGTCCAAGTAAGATTTAAGTTTGCAACCCAACTTTCATTCTTATGTATTTAAGGTCGGGAGCCTTTGTTAAGTCGGGAGCTAAAAGTGTCAAAAGTCAAGTAAGCACCACGTCCACCGAAGAGAGTGTAACTCAGACGAAACTAGACCCATTAGCACCGATCATTGAAGAGGGTAGTGATACTGACACTTCGTCAGAAAAGTCCTTCTTCATGATGAGTCAACAGCCAGGAGGTTTCAACGGTGAAGGACCAATGCCAGGGGGAGCACCTCCCTACATCCTTTAAACAAAACCAAGTTCACTATAATCTTCTTGGAAGGAACTAACTCGAGGGGAGCCTTAGTTTATTTTGACTATCGGGGATGCAAGTGTATTTGTATTGAAGAAAGACCAGCTCAGAGACTAGAGATAATTCGAGTCTATGATGATGGAGACAGATTCCGAGACGAAAAGGGGAACCACTATCTGATAGTGAGTAACCCTGAGGATTACAACAGATATGGGGATAATGTGGCAAAAGGGAAAATGGTTTCAGAAACCCAAGAACCGCCTCCTAACATTGATCGACCTGGAGCACTTTTTATGTATGATAAGAAAACAACCAGGGTCCCAACCTATAATGAGAATGTAGGGATTTACAAGCATGAAAGCGAGGGAATAGTCTCTTACTTTCGATGCAAGGAACCCTACCCAAACGAATTAAGCATGAGGGCTAAGGGATTTACAAGAACCACCACTCTATGCACAGTATCAAGGAGAGAGTAAGCCAAAGACTCAGGGGTCAACTGAACCTGGAAGAACACCCCTAGAACGAGTTCGGAAGGATGAACCATCTCTCGCGAGAACTGTTAGAAATTATGGCTTAGGAGCACCATTGCGAGAGGAACCTGGCCACTACAGAAGACCAGAGGAGGTATATCGACTAGGACGGGGAGTTCCCATGATGAGATTTGTAGACCATCGTAGAATTAGACCTTCTCAAGTGCAAAAATGGGTAAACAAGAAATATACGGGAAGCACGGATCCGAGAGATCATGTAGCAGCCTTTGTGCGTGTAATTAGAGCTGAAGAGGTGTTAGACTTTCCTACCCAATTTGTTGGATTCGGTTTAACCTTAGAGGATGATGCTGCTACATGGTTTGACTCAGTGGAGCGAAGAGACTTTGAGTCTATGGAGGAAGTGTTTGACGAGTTTATCAAGGAATTCTCACGAAGGGGAATAGCTCATAATACAGTCTCACAAATTCATAAATTCAAACAGAAAGATGGAGAGTCTGTGCGAAAGGCAGCCCTCCAATTAAAAAGATATGTTAAGTTCTGCCCCGTGGAAGAACTACCAACTCAGTCCAAACTTATGCTTATATTTATCCGAGGACTAAGGAATGCAGATCTTCAGAAGGACTTACATATGAAAAGGAGCACGACGTTGAATGATTTAACCAAGGAAGCTCTATACCTTGTGGACAATTGTGCGGTCTACAAAGAGGGTGAGTTCAAGGATCTTGACGATGATTCTTCCTCGCAACAAAGCGGAAGCAAGTCTGCTAAGACAACACCGAAAGGAGAAGTAGCGGTAAGCCAAGAGCAGCTTGTAGAGGAAGTGCTTAAAAAGATTAACTTGTATTCCAAACCACAAGCTAAACAACCAAAATGGTGTGCGATTGAACAAAAATGGACAAACCATGGGACGGAGGAGTGTTATTATAACAAGGGATATGTGAGAGAATGACCATATGCTCCGCAAGCTCAGGCGACATCCCCTCAAGTCCCACCGAGGCCTAGATATCAAACAGGCAACCTACCAGGACCTGTAGGTGTAGAAAGACCACAACCAGTGTTGGGACAACAACCACCCCTACCAGGATTACGACCAGTCGGCATAAGATACACACCCACAGTAACTGAGTCGGATGAGAAGGCTTTGGTACCTATGCATGCATACTACGACGAGCCCAATGGATATGCGGCGAACTCTGTCTATTATCCACAGGAAGAACCCTCTACACCAGAACCATGGAGCATGATAGGAAATACACGACCACCAACTGCTGCACAGGCAGCGGGGGAAGGAAGATATAGCTTGGATGAAAGAACACTGTTGTTCATAGCCAACGGAGGCATGAGCGGGCAAAGAATTGCACACCAACAAGAGGAGCTCCAGGAGCACCTCAACAGCCTAAAGGACCATGCTACAAGTGTGGTGGAGACCATTGGCTGAGGGCCTGCCCTCATGAATAAATCATTAGGGTCAACGCATATTGCACCGAGTGTGGAATTACTCACTTGATCCCTGATTGCCCTAAAAACCCGAGCAAAGGAGCAAAAACTACCTTGAATATGCTGGGAGCGCTGCCTTCCAGTGGAGGGTCAGAAAACGAAACTCCGATTCCTGTTAAGGTCTTGACGAGAGCCCAAGCAAGGGGAAATGACAATCAGCCCAAGAGTAATGATGAAAATCAGGAAGAAATCAAGACTGACAAGTCTAGCATCATTCGTGATAATCCTTGGAAAGAACGAAGAGCGAAAATGAAAGCTAGACGTGAGCGAAAACAAAAAGATGTAGAAGCTAAGCTAATGATAGCTCGAGAGCAACTTAAACAGCAAAGAGAGTCCAACTCTCTAAAATCAACGGAGGGACCAAGAAGTGCAAGCTCAGGAGGGTCGGTATTGGTAGATAAGATCAATGAACCCTTAGATGCAATCTTGCAAGCATATGAAGCAAGATTGAAGAACAGACAGACTCTAGAGCAAAGGTGGATGACATATCCATATCCAGAGATAGAAAAACAGAACTAGGGATGTACAAACAGCTGATTGAAACTGCACAAGCTTTATTGGAGCCTCCACCTATGGAAGTGGGGGATAGAGTAATCAAACCACCAAACAATGAAACACCTCACAAATTGAACAAAGGATACCCGACAAGATAGAAAACGTTAAATCCTTGTCGGATGTAGAGGATGCAAGAGACGTGCCTAATAGCACTGATGAATCACTGAAAGATTTTCCACCATATACCCCTATTGTGGAAGAAAATTGGCCTGAAGAGCTATGGGAAACGGTGAGAAAAGCTCAAAAAAATATGAGACAAAAACAGTCAAATCGGCACCTTTCTCGAAGTTGAACTTGAATAAGCCTCCATGGGATTTAGACGTTAAATCATTTCAAGGGGATAATGGTTCAGTTGCATCCGAAGATAGCAGACCAGCATCACTCAGAACTTTGCCATCATATATGGGGGACTATGAGGCAAGGTCAAAATTCGAAGAGTACCTTCTCAAAGAATAGGCGGGTCATGAAGCAACTCAAAATGGTGCAGGACTGGGGGTATGATTATTTGTATCTAAGACATGCTGAAACTACTACACGAGTAAACATGAAAAATCATAACTACCATGATGTCACGAGAACCCCTGTGGAAGAATTTGACTCAGCCACCATTAGTGGATCAGAAGTCCCAGCGTGGCTCTGTAAGAAAAAGGAGATATGGATGTGCGGGGCATCCCAATGTAGTGAATTTGACCACAATGAAAAGACACTAGAGAGGGTCTTGGAAGACGATGCATATATACGAGAACCTTTTCCTGAAGAGAAGCTCGAACCCCTAGAATGGTCTCAAATTTTGGCTACATTGGATGTATGCGTCAATGAAGTCACTCCCACCAAAATTTGTGATGAGAATGGCTACGATATCATACCATACTACATGTTGAGAAAAATTGTGGAGGAGGACGAGAACGATGGAGATACTGAGAATATGAGGATCAATAAAACAGAAACGAAACTTGAGATTAAGATAGTGGGCTATGTGGACATCCCCACTAAAGAAATCAATCAGGAGGGAGAAGAATTTTATGATTCTTCTGATCAAAGTGAAAACAAGGATAACGCGGATGACGAGAAGTCGAAAAATACGGAGGGAGACGACAATCAAGATCAAGACAATAACGTCTTCTACAATTTTCCAAACCAAAGTGAGAGACGCCAAAAAAGATACAAGAGTAAACGACACCATATCGGTCTACCAACCATGCTGAGACCCATGCCGGAGTTTAGGGGTAAGACACATTTCCTTATGAACATTCATGTTGTTGATTGTGCTAAGGATAAAGTGTCAGGAAGATTTCTTAAGGTTGTTGAAGACTCAAGATTTAAGTCCAGAGTGTTGAAACCTAAGATAACCAGCAAAGCAAAAAAAAGAGTTGCATCAGAAAAACTAAATGTCTCTGGTGGTCCAATTATGACGAAAATTGAACAGAAAACGAGATACAATGAGTTGAAACAAAAAATTAAAAATGTATGGACAACTGAAATGGAAAGTAGCGATGGAACGAACGCTAGTGATGGGAGTAAAAAGATAGATGTACCTCCTCACTATTGTAAGTACACCATTCAGGAAAGAAGATTGGTGGTTCAGCAACCAATGAGGGAGCCTAAATCAAACGAGTCCTATGATGGGCCAGAGAACACCAAGAAAATAGACTTAGCAGAGCCAGGAGAAAGTCCTCGACCTGCTTACATTGCCACAGATCTAGGTCGGGAAGAAGAGGACTTACTGATCAAAACACTTAAGGAGTTTCGAGATGTATTTGCATGGTCGTACAAAGATTTAAAGGGGGTGGATCCTAACATTTGTGAACATTCAATCCCTCTGAAGTCTGATGCAAAGCCAAGCAAACAACGTCCATACACGTATAATGAGACATTCGCCAAAAGGATAAAAGAAGAGATAGACAAACTTATGGAGGCTGAATTTATTTATGAGATAGAGCACACGGACTGGGTGTCCCCGATAGTGGTGGTACCCAAGAAAAACAGGCAATTACGAGTGTGTGTAAATCTCAAGAAGGTAAACGCAGCAACAATAAGGGACAACTACCCTCTTCCTATCACTGAACACGTCCTAGAACGAGTAGCAAGCAAGCAAGCCTATAGCTTTATGGACGGATTCTCTGGTTATAAGCAATTGGGGGTCAAACTAGAAGATCAATACAAAACAGCGTTTGCAACAGAATGGGGCATATATGCGTTTAGAGTAATGCCATTTGGCTTGACCAATGCTCCAGCCACATTTCAGAGATTAATGACACATGCTTTTAAAGAATACTTGCGAATATTCTTGGATATTTACATGGACGACTTGTGTGTCTACTCTCTATTGAGAGAAGACCATATAGATCATCTTAGAAAGGTATTTGAAAAGTACAGAACGTATAGGATTTGCCTCAACCCAGAAAAATGTGTATTCATGGTACGACAAGGTAAAATCTTAGGCCACATAGTGTCGGCTAATGGAGTTACCACTGATGAAGACAAGGTAAAGGTGATCATAGAATTGCCAAGACCAAATACTGTACGACAGGTACAATCATTTATGGGACATTGTGGATACTACCGACGTTTTATCTACATGTACGCTGTAATAGCAAAACCCTTGTATAGTCTAATCGCGCTCTTCAATTGTACCAATGAATGTGAGGAGTCATTCCAGAAACTAAAAGATGCACTGGTATCTGCACCAATTCTAAAAGCACCAGATTGGTCAAAGATCTTCCATGTACATGTAGATGCTTCGGCATTTGCAATAGGCTGTATATTAGCACAACCAGGGGAGGGTAAGACGGATTTTCCAATCAGTTATGCTAGTAGACAACTCAACAGTGCAGAAAAGAATTATACTACCACTGAAAGAGAAGGATTGGGTATGATATATGCGGTAAAGAAATTTCGGCATTACTTGCTCGCGAACAAATTCACATTCTTTGTGGATCATCAGGCACTCTTGTACTTAGTAAACAAACCTTGTAACACGGGACGAATTGTAAGATGGTTCATTGTGTTGCTGGAGTTTGATTTTACGGTAGTAGTTAAGAAAGGAAAAACTCATCAAAGAGCAGACCACCTTTCTCGATTACTACATGGCGAAAAAGCTACTGGGGTAGATGATGATCTCCCAGACGCATACCTGTTTAATATAGAGATGGTACCGAAATGGTCATAGCAAATTATTCCATTGCTGACATATGAAATCAATCTTGATGACAAACACACGGTGCAAGACATTAGACAAGCACGAAATTACACAATGCTTGCGGGAAGAATGTACCATCATGGAAACGATGGGATTCTAAGGTTGTGTATAAGCCCAGAGGAGTACGAAGCGTATCTAGAGGAGGCCCAAAGACAAACAAGGGGATTCCATAGAGTAAATCAAATGATGTATGAACAACTAAGAAGACTTGGTGTGTATTGGCCAGGAATGACAGGCGATGTAGCTAAGTACATCAAGAAATGCGACTTTTGCACATCCAATACTACTGTGGATTATACCACATTATACCAAGTGACAGTAGCACCCGCATGGAGTCATGCTATTGTGGAATATTTGACTAATAAGGAGCTACCAAGAGATTGGTCTAAAGCCAGACAAAAGGCTTTACAAATCGAAGCGAATAGGTATGCCCTCATTAGTGACCAATTGTATAAAAGAGGAACTGATGACCAACTGAGGTTAGTTCCTCATGAGAATGACTACTTTCCATTATTGGAACAAGCTCATGCAGGCATAGCAGGAGGTCATTTTTCAGCAGAGAGAACCGTAAAAATCATTATGGTTGCAGGTATATGGTGGCCGACCATGATTCAAGATGCAGCAGAATTCGTGAAAAGGTGTGATGAATGTCAACGCACTAAGGTACCAGTTAAAAGAGACGAAATGGCTTTAAGGCCAATGATGAGTGCTCGAGCATTCGCTAAATGAGGATTGGACTTTGTTGGTCCTATCACTCCAGCAGCGTATCGTTCACAAGCACAATATATCATAGTGGCCATGGATTACATGACCAAATGGGTGGAAGCAAAAGCCACAATGAAAGCAGACGCTAGAACCACGGCACAATTCTTATATGAATATGTGTTTACACGTTATGGCCTTCCAATCGAGCTGGTGAGTGATAGAGGGACACACTTTGTAAATGAAGTTATCCAACATCTCTTAAATGAGTTTATGGTAATTCATCGCAAATCTGCACCCTATCATCCACAAGCCAATGGCCAAGCGGAAGCAACCAACAAAATATTGTGCACAGTTCTTACGAAACTGGTTAGTGAAACAAGAACAGATTGGGATCAGATGCTCTATTCGGCATTGTGGGCTTATCGAGTTGCATATAAAACAACACTCAATGCTACACCATTTAATATGGTATATGGGTTAAATGCAGTATTGCCTATTGACTTTTTGATCCACACACTAAGGGTAGCCACACAATTGGACTGGACGGGGCATGAACTTTCAGAACGGTTAGAGGACCTTGAAAAATTAGATGAGTTATGACTCAATGTTGTAGCAGCCATATATGCAAAAAAAAAGACAACAGAAAGAGTTTTTTGACAAACATGTCAATAATAAGGACTTTAAAATGGGCGACTATGTCTTAGTATACACCCTTAAACAGCATGCCAAAAAGCTAAAGAAAAGGGGAATGGGGCCTTATTTGATCCAAGAAATATCGTCCAGTGGAGCAGTAAAACTGTCGACTCTAGATGGAAAAGAAATGCCGAACTGGATTAGTGGGTGTCGTTTAAAAAAATATCATCTACCTTTAACACCGAAATGTTGTTTCAATTGCATTATGGAAAAGCCTATAGACAGGAACAGCAAAGAATTCAGGACCAGGCACAACAAGAAGCCAAGGAACGGATTGCTAAACGAAAGCAGTTTCTCAGGACAATAAACGTGGTCACCCCAATCATGACTGACGAATATCCTCTTTCGACATCCCAAACAAACGAAGCGGATATACAAAGCGAAGAATTAGCAAATACCATGACAGACTTTAGGGCTCAGGACGATAGCATCATTGACGACTTGGAAGATACGTGGTGTAGTCCTTACATAAAAGCTTATGCAGGCACAAAACAAGTTGAAATCTATGCATTGCTTGACACTGCAGCAAAAATGAGTGTCATCAGCTTTGAGCTCTTTCAGAAACTTGGACCAATGAGGACGATCCCAGAGACACACCGGTTGAAAGTAGCATCGGGTGATGAGGTGACCACGTTGTGGTCTATTATAATACCAATCATAGTGCAGGCACACCAGTACACTACAAAATTCCATGTACTGCCACCAAGTAAATCAGCAACGCCGTGTATCTTAGCAGTGTCATGGATGAAAGCTAACAGGGTATTCATTGATTTGGATACTAATGAAGCACTGTTCCGAAATGACAACTTTTCAGAACCCTTCTTATCATATAACCAATACATGTCAAGGAGGAAACAGAAGTCAATACAACCACAAGGATATGCCCAACAACAAACAGAGTTTACAAGTCCAGCAACGTCTTATCAAAAATCAACAACCATGCAGGGAATCAGGCAAGTTTGGGTACGGCGTACAGATCTGGCCGAGGCACAATTACATCAAAAGAGGAAATACAAAGTTTGGATAAGGCAAGACAGCCTAATTCCTATAAAAAAGGGGGCAGAAAAACAGACAAAACACCAAAAGCCAGCAAAACTTCAAAGAACCACAGTCAAAATCGGTCGATTACGCAACGGACTATATTGGTATGGCGGCCAAAATTGCCAATTCAAAACAGGCCAACAACACAAGAAGGGAGGCCAAAGATGACCATCGAGCAGTTATCTACAACTGTCAATGTCAAGCCACATCATGCAAACAGCACGAGGAAACAAACAGAATCAACAACAAAAACTACAAGGATCTATAAGACCCAAGTCATCAAAGGAGAAAGAAAAAATGTTCCACTAGAAAATGTAACAAAATATACGACAATATCGACTTCAAAGGATCCACATACGCCAATTCAAAACCAGTGGAAAACAATCAAACAAAGAGCGGCAGATTTACAACTACTCCTTGCAAAGAAAATCTGCCAGCCAACTCAAGCTACCACAGGAAACCTCAACGACAAATGCCAATAAGCGAATCGCTTATACCTTCCTCTTACACCGCATAAATTCTTTCTACATGCATTGACTGCACATGCATATAGGGCTATATTACAAGGCCTGCATTAGCACGAGTTCACACCCATGCACAGCATATACCCTTGACGATACCCTGTCGTCCGGGAGGACTACAACTAGGAGGGGGGGAGGCATTCCAAATGCGGACTCATGACTCATGTCATATATTAGAGGGCAATGTTTGTGAGCAATTTTTCAACCATTTTTGCATTTTATTGTGTGATTTTGGGAAAAAGAATATGCCCTCGTAATTAATCAGAATTGGGAACCAAATCATCACACATGAGCCCCTAGGGATGTGTATAGACTATAAAGAGAGTCAAATCTGCCCAAAAAACGTCTAAAAACAGCAAAAAATAGGCCAAGATTGACGATTATGAGTGAGAATGTACATAGACGAGAAAAATGTGAGCTACAAAGTGTTTTGCTTTTCATAGGTATTTTTATAGGTTAGAATTGCTATTTTCGGGTTATTTTGGGATTTATTTGCTTTATTTTAGCCATTTTCTAGCAAAAATTATAGAAAAAAATTCCGTAATCCAGATGGAAACACAAAAGAAGAGACGCCTGATCGGAGAAAGGTAAAGAAGACATAGAAAAAATAGGGACTGCAAAGGTGACAGGGCAAAATGACCACCGTCATGAAGGGACCTCCAACAGGAGAAATCTACAAAAATTGTAGAACTGGAGCAAACGAGGTCCAAATCAGAAATTTGCGAGCCTAAACCGCATCTCGCAAAAAGTTATGGCCACAGGTAAAAGATGGGAAAATTTTGTGTCGGAGTCTCGATTACATATAGAGAGGCTAGGCTAGAAATCTCTCATTTGAGCCATTTTCCATTGTGAGAGAGAGAGCTCCCTACAGCAGTTGAGACTTCCAGAAGCTCATCCATCACGCACGGTCACCAGATCGACATCAGATATGAGAGGTACGCTCGTCAACACTGACTCTAAGTGTTGTTTACTTCAGTTAGTCGCAAAACCTCGCCAGCATCACAATCACAACCTGTGCACACATACGGTAGACCGGTTGTTAGGGAGACCTAGAGGCCACCAAATGGAACCAAAATTGAAAGACACAATGCCTATAGATTAGGGATCAAGCCTATGACCTCGGAAAGCGCGAAGGAAGCCGCTCAGAAAACCTTAATTTCACAAGACCTGCAAAAGGGCAACTGAACCAAGGTGATCGAAAATGAGCCAAAACTCATAGACAGCAAGCCAATAACCTCGACAAACCGACTGAAGGGTTAGATCATGAAAAAGTTCGTCAAAACGGAGCCTAAAGTCCCTATCTGATGGAAACTGCACAAAGCGTCACGATACTCTAACGGGCCGACTAAATGACAAAATGACACCAAATTTAACAAGGTACATCCAAAAGAGGTCAACTACGAGATGGAATGTGTCCACTCAGGAAAAAAGCTCTTCCACTAGGACAAATGCCAGCAACAGGCCAGAAAGATGTCCAAATGGTCGTTTTTCGTGTTGTAAACACCAAAACAACAACCGACTGCTTTGATGGAAGGTCAAAAGGAAATAAAAGAAAGCCGGAGTCATACAATGACCAAAAGGAATGGCGACCATCACCTAAGTGGTCTACTTCGACTCCAGGACTAGCTAAGTGCTGCAAACAGAGAGTACACTCTTCTAAATTGATTAAAACTTGATGTGTGTGTCTAGGAGAGCCTATTAACACCATTGTGGTCAACTAACATTAAAAAAAACTGGTAAAAATGACTAAGTACTAGTCTATCGCGATAGACTTGAATTTACAATTAGACAAGTAAAATTTTGATTTTGGCTTCATGAGGAGTTCTAACAAGGAATATTAACCACCATTATCAAATCAAAGTGCAAAAGGGATCTCTTTTGGCCAAATAACCTAGTCTATCGCGATAGACTTGCTACTACAATATTTGGGGGAAAGACTTTTCAAAATTTTCACAAAACAGACTTGGGAAAGCACATGAAGGCAATACACCAAATTTGGTGACAGGATGGACTCATATGGCAAGCCGAGAAAGACATGACGACAACTCAGAGTCAGAACAGGACATCTCAAGGGCAGACAGTTAAAATTCACATGTGAGAGGTCAAGAAACCTTACATCAACTTGGAGAAGGTAGACAGATGATCACAGAGCCAAAAAATGACAAATTGACACTGAGTACCAGTCTATCGCGATAGACTAAGCAGAGGGATACTAGGCCATCTAACCAAAAATTTGAATTAACAGTTGGATTCAACATGATGCAAGAAGACTACCCACTAAGTTTGAGCCCAAAACAACACAAAATGAAGGAGATAGACCAACATCTCCTTGGAAGGAATGTGGAAAAAATGGGAGTTGATCCAAAAAGGGGTCACTTGACATTTGAGGTGAAAATGGGATCAGATCATGTGCAAGGTATGAGAAACCAATTGGTGGAGGCACAACTGCAAAATAGGACCCTTGTCAAAAGATGGCTAGTCTATCGCGATAGACTGAGCAAAAGTTGCAAATGAACTGATTTTCAATTTGGGATTATAGAGTGACCTTACATGCCCTATGAACATACACCACACAAAATTTCAAGGCATTTGGACTTGTTCTCCTTCACCAACAACATTAATTTGAAGCCGTCAGAGTCGCACAATGGAAGAGCTTGTCTATCTGCTAACATTTTACCTTAACTCATCTTGGGACTAAGAAGGCTCATCTAGATGCATGATTAAGTGGTAATCAATTTAGAAGAGAAGTACTATGTTTGTACATTAACTGTTAATTGTGAATACAGGATCCATGGATGCTTCTCTGGGGAAAAGAAAAGGCAAGAACCAACGGAAGGTGCAATACCCTATGCACTTCTACCCAATTCACTAAAGCCAGCGGCCACCTGGATACTTGCAGACGTGCAACAGGCAGCAGCCTTTCAGATCTATCAAGGTTCATATGTGGATGACAAAAGAAATTTAGTGGATACAGTGATGATCCCCAAGGAGGCAGAAAATTACTTGAAAAGATCACCGCAAAGGTCATGGCTCAAAAAAGTTGGCTTATGGAACTTTGTATCACTACCACCAGTAGGGATAGATTTCAAGAGGGTACAACACCTAATTGAGACTATCCAAGAAGATGGAACTTGCAGAGTGGCAGGCATGGATAATGAAGTGATGGAGATCCAGATCACCAAAGAAATCATCAAGGAGGCATTGAAATTGTCTGATCAAGGAGCCAACATGAGAGAAAGAAGGAAAAACCTCACAGTCTACTTGCAAAAGTCCAAACTACCATCTTTTGAACTCATAGCAAACCCGGAAGTAAGAGAACTGACACAGATCTATAGTCAGTGTTTGTTGAGCTACAGCAAAAGACCGCCAAGATACACTACACCACACGGGAGCATCTCAACCACACTGACATGGGCTATGGGAATGACCCATGAGTTCTATATAGATCACGCATCATATCTGTTTGAAGAAGTGACAAAGCTAAGGCAGGACAAGCCAAATTACATTGCAGGAGGAGAAGTCCTCACCAGAATCATATACCAGGCCATAGGCGCGGCAGATCAGCTACCACCTGCTCCCCATCAAAACGATTGGCTGGTGTTAAGAGAGAATATCGAAGACAGATCACAAAGGAAAGTACCGGCCTCTATTAACACCATTGGAGGACGCAGGCTGGAAAGAGTAACAAGAAGTGCACAAGAAAAGATGGAAGAAGAAAGAAGAACTGAAGAGGAAGATGTCCGACTAAAGAAGCGGAAATGGAAAACAACACCAGGTTGCAGAAGATAGCAAAAATGGAAAGGATGCTAGAAGGATTTGTTCTAGAGAGATCTCTACGAGGCGATGTAGGCGCCACTTGGAAACCTTCTAGTAGCACTTACACACTGAGAACGAAGAATAAAAACAACCCAGCTTTTGAGTTGGACTGGTTCGAGAGGTACATCCAAGAAAGAAATGCTAGGGACGAACCAGAATTGCTACTAGAAGAGGAGGATCTCCAAACTTTGAGAGATCAGTTGAGGCCAACTTCACGAGATCAGGAAACACCACCGCCATCTCCAAGGCCAGAGACAAGTGAGAGGCAATCTACCCCACCTGCTGACTCTCCTTTGCATTCAGAAAGCTCACATCGTGATGAGAGAGTTCATACACCACCCAGTGAAGAAGAAGAAGAAGAAAGAACAGATGGTCACCCAAACACTGGAACCATATCACAAATCGATAAAGGCAAGAAAAAGGAGGTGGATCAGACAAAAGATAAAGCTTCCTCCTCTCAAGAAATTGAGTTGGAAGCTACTATAGATGAAGATTTGCAGTCAATGGAGACAATACTAAACCGAACAAGACTGCACAGTCAATGGTTAGCTGATCAGAACAGGTCCAACAAAACGAAGTTAGAAAAAACCCATCAAGAAGTTATGAGACTGCAGGAGCAAAGAGATGACACTCTAAAATTGATCAGCATCAGAGATGCTGAGATCTTGGGAATCAAAAGCACGGTAAATCTCCTCAAAGACAATTTACAGGAGTTTGAAGATTTCAATGCCATTTGTGAAGATACAATCAACGTATTCCTTGAAGATGTCAGTGACAAAGATGAACACATCCATAAGTTGGAAAAAGAAAAGCAAGATGCGCTGGAGACAGTCAAAAGTTTGCAAGTTGTCATCGATGACTTACAAATTGAAGTCAAAGATTTGAGGGCAGTAACAGATATACAAGCAAGGGAAATCGAACGAGGTAAGAAACAAAAAACGTCGCTACCAACAACACCGGTAGTCCACCCACAAGAAGAAGTGGCTGCACTGAAGAGGGAGCTGGAGTTGGAAAGAAAACAGCGCTTAATGATAGCCGAAAGTGCTCTTAGAGCAGAAGATCAACTACAAAGGCAAATTTCAGACTTACAAAGTGAACAGCAACAAGGACCAGCTCCTGACAGTGAAATGGAAAGCATTGTTTCCAAATCACTCAGGGAAGAAAATGAAAACTTTCACATCAGGGTAAAGCAGTTAGAGGAGTCTGCAGCTCAAAAAGAGATGGAATTTCAAGCTCTCCAAATCAATAGTAGAACAATGGCTGCGCAAATCGCAAGTCTTCAAACTGCAAGGCAACACCAAGGACAGGTACGAGTGCACTTGGAGCAAGCAGCCACGGATTTGGCTGGACTCGCCGAAGTATATGGGGGTCAAGATGACTACGAGGGAGAATCAGATGATCAGGAAGCCCCAGATACACAAACTGATCAAACTAGCTCCAAAGACAAGAAATAGACGAAGATTCGGTCACGAGATTGGAAGAGCAGAGGCTGGCCGAGCAAATGGAAAAACAATCAGAGATGATATGGTACAAGGCAATGCAACTAGAAAAGGAGATGCTACAAGGGCTCTCCAGATCATGCAAAACAGCAGCAAAGCTACGGGAGGAATGGAATGCCCCTATGTTACCCTATGCTCTGCTGAAATACGAAACTCTAACACATCAACGGCAGCTCGCAAAAGAAGAACAAGTGCCAGTGTTTGAAGGAGAATTACAGGATCGGGAACAGCAAAACAGAATAGTAGACAGCAAGCCAAAGTGGAGGCGTCAATGGCTCTTGGATCATCCTAATAACCTGATCCACTTAGTCAACGCACCGCCTGAGCTGAGGAATGACATAACTTTTTGCCCAACTCCCTGAACATACACCTACAGCCAACATAAAGCACTACAAAGCAGAAATCCGACATGGCTAAATTATCCAGTATTGCCAGGGCCTGCAGAGGGAGAGAGAATATCCGGTTCTTACATGGTGAAAACCCTTCAGGGCGCCATTGCAGAATTCGGAGGCTCTCCCGACCTATCCTGCAAGATGCTATGTAAAATAGCTCGAACCTTTTTGGCCTGTCTCACAGTCTTCTCAGAAAGCTGGACTTCAGAGTATATGGATACCGAAAGAAGCATCTCATAGCTGTCATACAATCTAAGTGGGCCACCCACAGAGCCAGTATTGTATGCCTATTTCAGACGGCTAATGTTTTCCAAGATACCATCTCCAAACCTTCGAAGAAGCATTTTACACAGGCTTCTTCATGTACAAGTCCAAAATTTTTGGCCCATTAATGGCAAGCGAGTCTATGCGATATGATGCGTTTCTACATCAAATCAACCAAGAAGGATGACAACGACACTGAAGACAAAGACGATCATGTCATGGTAGACATGAATTAGGAGGGGGGGAGTGTTGGAGCCCATTTTTCCAACTGTTGTAATGAGGCCATCTTGTAAAGCATATCAAATTCCCATTTTATGTCAAAGACGTCTTATCATTTTGATCCATTTGTCTGGGTCATGTAAAGATTAATCAGTTAGTCAGTACTCAGATTTGTTCCCACTTTGTAATAATGAGTAAGAGAATCCCATGTACATTTTTGAGCTAAGGTGACTAAAGTATAAAAGTCACCTTAGAATCATTTTGGAATAACATTGTTTTTTAATATTAATCCTATGTCGTACGAGTCTGAGAGAGAGAGAGAGAGAGAGAGATTCTTATCCTCTTCGCTACGCATTCTCCCTCACCGGATTCACGACGTGACTACACCATCGTGGTAGTCTCTCCGAGAGCTACGCGCCCACGCCACGCATTCACATTTTTGAGCTGTTCGCGATCGATCCTTCCTCGAGCTTGTTTTGTTTGTAAGTAGCACAAACAATGTCTGTTTTCAACAATCAAGTGCTTTATGGAATGAGAAAGAGATTAGCTACACATAGATACTCATGAACTTAAGTTTCGCCCACTTTTGGATTATGACCTGTTAGTCTATCGCGACTGTATTCGAGATAACTAGGGTTCAAATCTGGTGAGATTAGACTTATAGGTAAGTATATCCTAGTGAGAGGATGGTGCCTACAAGGTTTGATGCGATTCCGAGTTCATTGGAAGTGTAAACGGTGTTGTGAGCGGTTAGGGATAGAGTGGGTTGCATTCTTCCAGGGTTAGTGATTGATGCATCATAAAAGTGTGTATGTGTAGATTGGTCTCAGCCTGACAAGATAACGAGATTTCCTACGTGCACCTACGGGTTAGTCGTGTCATCGGATGATAAGTATGTTGTCTGTGTCGTGCTTGTGAGTATGAACAGGGGAGTAGTTAAGCCCTAAAACATCGGGATTTGCAAACAACTAGTGGTCACGCAATAACTCAAAGACAATATGCAGGTGATTTTTGTGTTCATGCTCATCATGCCTAAAAATCAAAATGTCATCAAAGAACACAATAACAAAGTCTTGATAATCAAGAAATATTTTGTTCATCATCCTAGCAAATGTGGCAGGTGCATTTGTGAGACCAAACGGTAAAACAATAAACTCATAATGACCAGACTGGGTACGAAATGCAGTTTTAAAAATATCATTAGGGTGCATACGGATCTGATGGTATCCTGATTTCAAGTCAATTTTGCTAAACAGTTTGGCTCCTCGTAAGCGATCTAGGAGATCGTCTATACGTGGGATGGGATAGCGGTTTTTGACAGTAACCTTGTTTAATGCACGGTAGTCTATGCACATGCGAAAAGTTTTGTTTTTCTTTTGGACTAGGAGAACTGGTGCACCAAAAGGGGATGCACTAGGACGGATGAGGCCCTTATCTAGGAGTTCGGTGATTTGTTTTTGGATTTCTTATTGGTGCAAGGGACTGTGTCTATATGGTGCTCTGTGTGGAGGTTGTGAGCCTGGAAAAATTTCAATTTTATGATCTAATTCACCACGAGAGGGTGGGAGGTGAGGGGGGTAATCATCCACAAAGCAATCATTATACTGTGAGAGGAAATCTTACGTGTGTGAGAGAAAGATGATTGTGTGTGCTCCACTTCAGTAACAAATATTATGTATGCTTTGTCATCCTTTCGTAGTGCACGCTTTGCTTGTGTGTGGGATATCAAGGGAAACATAGCAAGTGATGCAGCAGTAGAAAGTGAAATAGATTTGCCATTGAAAGTGAAATTCATTGTGTGTGTGCGATAGTCAATTTGTGGATTATGTTAGTGTCGAAATGGCATGCCCAAAATGATATCGGTGGATTGCAATGGTGCAATTAAAAAATCACGTTGTTCTGTGTAATCACCAATGGTAATTGTGAGAGATTTAATCTCACGTGTGCCATTGTACTTAGTTCCTTGAAAAGCACATTTAACTTTGTATGCAGATGGTGTGGTGGTTAAATTCAATTTTCTTACCAATTTTTCAGAAATAAAGTCGTGTGAACTACCATCATCATGTAAAATAGACACGCTTGAATCTTGAATTTTTCCTATTTGACGGAGCAAGGCATGAATTGAAATTGGCTTACCTGGTAGGTGAGGTGGTGTTGCAGCTGTCCAATCAGCCATGTCATCGTCTAGGGGTTCTGATGCATCTTCGATGTTGTGTATGCGAGCTGTGGGTTGGCGAGGTCCGGGTGGCCGATTGTTGGTGCAGTTGGCTTCAACATGGCCGTATGCACCGAACACCATTACGACGTGCTGGGGAATTGGGATATGTGTTTGAAATTTGAGGTGCAGTTGCAGTAAAAACACGAGAATGGTGATGATGCGATATGCCTTTGCAATATATTCGCGCACAGAGTTGTTCCTCTTCTTTTGATTGAGCCTAAACCTCACGCTCTTTTTTCACGATAATTGTGTCGCCTATGTCAAGGAGGTAGCACCGATTGTTAACAGAGAATCCCGGTTCTTCTAATTACTTCCTCAAAACTCCACCATTCAAAAAATCTTGTTCAATGTCTCCTGTTTCTTTAAATCTCTATGCATAGACTAAGTATTATAATTATATATGGGGGATGCTTAATAGATTGTAAGTAAACGCTTAAACAAGTTAATTCTATTGAGTTTCATACTTAATTATTCTTCAATCATCTTTTAATTCCACGATAATTCGTGTTGATTATTTTATTTATTTTAAACTTCAAGCAAGGCTTGTTTTAATTGAATTATATAACGATGTTTAGACACTTGTCGAAATAAAAATTTGATACCAATGATACTAATAAGATAAGTAAGGCAAACTTAGCTGTGGGATTGATTGGTCATGAATCTCCTCGCATGCTCGTATCTAGCACTATCAAGAGCCTTTTAATCTGGCTCTGATACCACTGCTACAGACGGGGGCGTGGCTGCCCTGCAAAATACTCAAAAGAACACGCTGCAATCCATGAAAAAGCACAAATCGACATACCTCGAATCACACAACGCATAATCCAAGTTGTACACGAGCAGAGACAGAAAGAGAGTGTGATAGAACGAGAGAGCACGTGTAGGCGCACCACCTAGAGCAGAGTGCTACGCCGGCATGGCAAGAGAGAAGAGAAGAATAACACAGACACTGGGTACAATCTCCCCCCGTGCAAGAGTGACCATGTCCCTCTTGCACGTATTTAATTTATAGAGAAGTTCATGCTCAAAATTGAGTTACATCCAATTCACACTTGGGCATAAAATAGTCATGGCTCATAAAGAGCTCAATGTAACAATTAATAGCTGTCTACATCTCAACTTATAACTAAACCATAAATACTAAGGCTTGCCACAGAAATCCACTGGTGGCAATTTTATTCCAAATAACTGCTATCGCTTTATTGTCCAGCACGTGCCAATCACTGATCTGCTCACACAACACCCAGCAAGTGATCATATTCCACAATTCAAATCAACATTGCAATGCTTCATCAGAATATCAAATATTTCACAAATATATCATCAAAATATCAATTCCATTACATTCTTGGACGTAGTGTGATCTAAAAAAATTCAATTTTCTATGTGCTCAAGATGGCATTCTTATCAAGTAAAGATTGGTGAAGGCATAACCGAGGTGTATCCATTGGAGTGTACATTTGTTGGGGTGTCCATGGTAGCTTCTTCATCACCTTGGTCTTCCCAGTCCACTATGAGCTCCACAGAGGGTATTAAAGTAACAGCATCTCAAGTGAATAGCCCAATGTGATCCCAATATTTATTTTGGCTTTAGGTATTTATTTTACTTATTTGTCAATTCTTGGGTGGGGCAATTTGAGAAGGTGCGTATATAAGCACCACCTTGCCCCCATTGTAAATCATCAATTCATTGCCAAGGTTGGTTGGTTCACCAGTATTTCTCTCTGTTTCCCTTTCTCGTGTGTTCTCCCCATTGTTTTATGCTTCCGCATCGTTGACTTTGACAGACGCCACCCTCTATTCTGTGAGTCGGGAATGTAGTACCCCTACGTTTGAGCAAATGATTCTCTGCCAACACCTCCCCTCCACACTATCTCGCACGGGCAGCTTCAAATGGGATCCACGGTTGAGGTGATTCGGACCGCTAGATGCACATTTGTAAATTCGGGACATTTGGTAAAATCGGGGAGAAAAGTAAATTCGGGTAGGCTTGTGAATTCGGGGCGGTCCGCACCCATATCTTGAACCCGCGACCTCCCCACTACGAGCCATGAGCACTAACCACTACGCCCGCATGCGTTCGTTGAAATATAGGTGATTCTAGTATGTCATATTGTAAATGTGGACCGAGTAGTAAATTCGGGGCAAATTTGTAAATTCTGGCAGACTAGTAAATTCGGAAAAAATGTCGAATCTGACGGTCCACGATTGGCGCGCCCTACGTTTTCCTCCTCCACCATTGATCCCATTTGACCATGCCCGTGTGATATAGTGATGAGGCCCCACAAGCTCTCTGTCACCACCTTCCACAAGCTCTCTATCACCACCTTTTCAGCGAGGAATACAGAGATTGCAGATTGAACTTAGATCAGTGGTGTGCAATCGCTGGAGTCGAACCAGCACGCTAACGTTCATTGGATGCCAAAAATGTAGAAAACCAAATTAAAAATTACCATCGCCTCTTGTGAACAAGGGGGAGGCGGCACTTGAAAAAGAGAACGGGTGTCGTCGGCTTCGTCTGAATCCGCCCTAAAAATCGATACTTACAAAGATGCTATTGCATCTAATTTTTCAACACTCAACTATCTCTACTTCTTCCTCTGTGCAAAGCATGCCTCACCTAGCCCCCCTTGGAAGGTATGCCATGGCGCTGCTGCAATTTCCTAAGCACTCATCCCCTCGCAAATTGCTGATTGTTTGTCCTCAAGGTGGACCCGAGAGAGAGAGAGAGAGAGAGAGAGAGAGAGAGAGAGAGAGAGAGAGAGAGAGAGAGAGAGAGAGAGAGAGAGAGAAAGAAATGAAAATGAAATAAAATGTTATATTAACGTCTTCAAAAGGCCAAAGTGACCTATGGGACAGAAAGTTACAATGTGGTGGATCTGATACAAAGTCAGAGTAACAAGATGACAAAATGACAGAATGACAAAATGACAAAATAAAATACTATGGAATCCTAAACTTCTAGGTGTGGACGCTTAGCAGCTAAACAACTAGCTGGGATAGCTAGATCACATGAGATCCAGCATTGGTACTGGTGGATCTCATCAATCTCCTCCATGGTCAATAGTCTGGCTGGGCGTCGTGCATGTCGAGCCAAAGTGACCCGAAACCTCTTATGCAACCTCCGTCGATGCTGTGTAGTCCTCCGCAGTCATGGGTGTCTGGATCTCCCCAGCTCAGTCGCTCGATCGATCAGTATGCCTCTGGTGTAAAACGACGAGCTCTGCTGTGGTAGTAACTCCTTCGGGTGTCCAGTGGTAGCTCTAAAGAAGTATGTGATCTGTCTCTGAGACTGGCTAGCCTCTCCTCTCATCAGGCTCTCTCTGTGTCTGTGCAGCTCGAGCAAGAACAAACCCAGGCATCTCTAATCCTCGTACCGCATGACTCTAGAGAATGGTCCAAATCCCTCTCTGAAAAAGCAATAAGCGGCCTCGTATCTCGTAGTAGACGGGGCAGTGGCATGTGTAGTGCAACTCTGTCTCAGGCTCGATGTCACACAGAGGGCATGTCCTGGCCTCTGCTGGAGAGAGAGAGAGAGAGAGAGAGAGAGAGAGAGAGAGAGCACACAAGCAGGACACAGATTGATTCAATTTTAGTTTCATTCTAGATTGACTGCTGCCATGTTAGCTTGCATGTCCACCCCTTCAATTTCCCTTTCCATCGCATCATGGATTCTCCCCTCTTGCAAGAAGGCTGGTGCATAGATTGTAGTTCTCATCGGGATGGGCGCGCATGTGTGTGTGTGTGTGTGTGTGTGTGTGTGTGTGAGAGAGAGAGAGAGAGAGAGAGACCGCTATGAGATCTCATTTTTTCAATGAAAGAAGACAGAGAATTTAAGAAGATTCTCTTCTCTTTTATTTTTCAAAATGGATATTTCCTACTCAATTATACCCTAAGTAAATATAATGCTAAAAGATTTACTTAAGGAACATACTCTAAGTAAATATAATGCTAAAAGGTTTACTTAAGGTACATATCCTAAGCAAATATAATGCTAAAAGGTTTACTTAGTGTACATACAGGTAGGTTTTCAAAGAAATCTATGTAGGAAATTGCCTACATAGATTCCAAGGAATCTTGAAAGTAATAAGTCATTTTTGAAACCTACTTGTATGTACCCTAAGTAAAAGGTCATTCTAATAGTTTTTTTTTTTTTAATCATCACTACCAAGATTCCTGGGAATCGATGTAGGTGATTTCCTACATAAATTTTGTTCCAAACCTACTAGTATATACCCTAAGTAAACCTTTTGCAAGCATCTTTTCAGATTCCATTTAATTCACCTGCTTTCGAAAATTGACTGGGCCTATTAGTATATACCCTCAGTAAACCTTTTAGCATTATATTTATTTAGGTCACATATCATAAGTAAATATAATACTAAAAAGTTTACTTAAGATACATACTTGAGCCATGGACAACCACTATTCTTGAGAGATACCCTTTCCCAAGGGCCTATGCAAAAATTACACAATTTGTAAATTTGTGAAATTTTAATACACAACAAAGTTGAAAAAGCGTTTACAAAGGGGAGGAGTTCTCGGCGTCCGGCTTAGCATGGAGTTTAAGTGATGAGCCAGACGGCATCAAGAGGCACCTAGCAACTAGTGCTACCTCTGAATGGGGGGTATGAATAAAAGCGTACCCCAAAAAATGACCAAGTGGAGGGTGAATATATGTGTACACAGCATTGCGAGAGAGAGAGAGAGAGAGAGAGAAATAGAGTGCGCACAGACATAGAAGAATGAAAAAAGAGAATCTTTACATGCTCCATCTAAATGAAATAGGCAACCATAAATTAATGCAATAACAGAATATGGGTATACCATAACATCAAAAATGTAAATGACTAGTAGAGCACTGGACCCTATGTAGCGATCAACCGGTTCACCCATCCACCTCCTCTCTACCATAGACAGAGAGAATTTTACTTTGTCAAGAGCCAGCTAGAACACCTTATAGATGGTGGGAACAACTAATTACAAAGGCCATTTTTACTGTGATAACTGATACAATGCACAGTAGTCAGAGGTCCAACCCGGTGGCTATAAATAGGACCCACTATTCATTTCGCGGGATCTCTCTCTCGATATCTCTTCTAGAGTTCTTTATGCTCTTGTATCTTTGTAACCCTAGTTGAGCTCGGAACAGACTTGGCTCACACTGTTGTATTGGCTTACACTAACCCTAAAATATATTCAAGTTCCAGTCTCCAGTTTTAGTGTTTAATCTCAGTTTCTAGTTCAGTCTATATTTCAGTTCCAATCTTACATTTCATTCCAGTCTTGTCTAATCTAAAGTCTTTGTCTGATCTGAATAACTCTAACTGACCAGCCTGGAATAGCTGTCATAAGGGTTCATTCTGGTGCGATCACGGTGGTTTGAGCTAAGTTGATCTTGACAAATGAATTATCTCACATTTGGTGTTAGAGTTTCCAGATATTGACAATGCCGTCCAGACCAGTTTCACGCGGCAGAAGGCTAGCTACCAAATTCATGGATAATCCGGACTGTGTCAACCCAATCCCAAAAGTGTGAGTGAGGCTTTGATTGTGAGAGAGAACCCAGAAATGACATAGATGGATCAAGGGATTCTCAACATTCTACTCATTCCAGGCATAGACGTATAGAGAGAGCGAAAAGACGGACCCGGTCTCATGGATCTCAGCGAAGCCGAAAACCCACTAAGGAAAGCGAGGGCAGTAAGCGAAGTTATCGGTCAGCAAGACATAAATCAACAAAGCAAGCTGAAGAGGACACAATGACTCAGATCTAGGATAACAAGGACTAGAAATCTGATACAGATCATTACACAAAAATAAGATCCAAAGATAGAAAGCCAGCTCACCTTCAACTTTCAAAGGAGGCAAGAAAGATGACCGAGATGTACACATCCAAGCTTTTGAATAGTATGTTGAACTCAAGGACATAGATGAGGACGAATGGGGGGAATATTTTCCTCACACACTAAAGGAGACAGGTAGAAAATGGTACTACCACTATCCAGCTTGCCAACTTAGATCCTACCATAAATTGCTTAAAGCTTTTCACTTGGAGTATTCAGATAATAGGGGTGATGAGGATATAATGTGCAAACTGGATAAGATCAAGCAAGGCAAGTTGTCGGCCAGAAGCTATGTAGAAAAGATTAAGGAATTGACCAGACAATTGTAAGAGCTTCCATCAGAGAAAAGGATGCAAGCCTAGTTCCTTAATGGTTTCAAAAGCAAGAAGTTAGGGGAACATGAGGTTCCAGCACCCACATAAGAAATTTAATATCTAATTCAAAGGGCATTGAAGTTGGAACAACAAGCCAAAAAGGAGAAGAGCCACAAGAGAAGACAATTTGTTACCATATACATGTGGTAGTGATGTGTGTGAACACGTTAGGACCGTTGGGGCATTTTTTCCTCTTTAGGAGGTTTTTTCCCCCGTGCATTGTATATATGCCCATCACTCTAGGGCTATCTATCTTTCCATTGCACACTAAGTAACACACTCTCAGTTGTGTGCCTTGAGCTTCCTTCATTTTCTCCAAGCTGTGTGCGTTTCTCTGCAACCCTAATTCCAACAATTGGTATTGGAGCAGGTTGCGTCCTCCCGGGCTTAGTCGCTAGCTGCTCCAACACATGCCTGCTCACTTTCTCCGATTTCAGTGAGGTTTGGCAAGCGTTCGTAGGTCGACAAAAATTTTGGGACTGCTCAAAGAGCTTAGGTTTCTCAGATTTTTGAGTCGGGCTCATTTCGGCCTCTGTTTCCACTATAGGCAAGTCTGCACAGGCAATTTCATCATTTTGTGCAGAATTTCTGTCAGTGCTGTTTTCTACAGAACAGGTGTCTTACAGTCTACTACGGCTTGTGCTATATAGCACATGTTGTTCCCGCTTTGTTTCTCCTCTTTGCGGGCAGTTTTCACATCAGGTGCAGCATTTACCATGGTCTACAACAACAACATAGATGTGTTCAAGATGTTTGTTGTTGAGGACAGGTTGGATGGATACAATTACCCTATGTGGGCTTATATGATGCAACATGTTCTTGTGTCAAAGGGTGTCTGGAATATTGTGCACGGCATTGATGTTTGTCCTAGTTCTAAGGATGCAGGTGATGTTGAGGATGTGGCAAGTCTTGCTGCAAGGATTGCTGCTATTAGAGTTGTTTTGCCTACGGTAGAACAAGCTCGTCGGGATGTAAAGGATGCGCAGGCTCATGCATTGATTGCGTTGTCTGTGAAGTGCACCATTATTCCTCACATTCGTTCAACAAAATCTGCAAAATAGGCTTGGGATATTCTAGCAGGTCTTTATGCAAGCCGCAATGAGGCTAAAATTGTTTTGCTGCGTAAAGAGCTAGAATCAAAGATTATGCATGAGGAAGATGATATGGACACTTTCCTTGCTGGTGTCAAGGATATCAATGAGAAACTTATTTCTGCAGGTGAAGTCATTTCAGACAGTTCCCTTGTGCAGACTGTTCTTGATGCCTTACCAGACTTTTGCTAGTACATGACCCAACGAAATCCTGAAGTTGTCAAATTTGATGCATTATGCACATTGCTGTTGCAAGAGTCACTTTCCAAAAAAACCAGGACTAGGTAGCTTGCAGCTGAACAGGCTTTTATTGCTTCTCAAAGAAAGGGTGGTAACAGCAGAGCCACTTCTTATGGTTTTGCTGCGAGTGGCAAAACTTTTGTTCCTAATGCTTCTGTTGGCAGCAATTCGTCTGGAAATTCTGGTGATAAGGGCAAAAAGAAGATGCGTTGCCACTATTGTAGAGCTAATGATCATTTGATCAAGCAGTGTCCTAAGTTGAAGGCTAAAGAGGCTAAGAAGAAAGAGGGTGGTTCCACTGCAAATGCTGATTCCACTACAAATGCAGCCATTGTTGAGTCTTCTGTAAAAGGAGACTGTGATGTTGATGTTGATGCAGAATGGGGTTTTGGTGCAAAGTGCACTTACAGTCCAGCTGTCCATGATGCATGCTTGTCAGTTGCTGCAAATTCACATGTGTGGTATTTCGACAGTGGTGCTACAAAGCACATTACCTCACATCGTGAATTGTTTACCTCTCTCGAGTCTATCCCTAATGGGAATTCAGTCACTTGTGCCAACAATGCCTCTCATCCGGTTCAGGGAGTTGGAAAGATTGTGCTTATTGCTGCAAATGGCAGTTCCTTCACACTTGTTCATGCACTTTATGTACCTGGGATTAAGAAGAATCTATTGTCTGTATCTGCACTTGCTAGACTTGGACTTGTAGTCAAATTTGTGGATAACAGATGTACAGTTCATGATCTTGATTTTGGTGATGAAATTGTTGCATCTGGCCTTTTGTGTCGTGGGCTGTATAAACTCACTTTGTATGACAAGTGTGGACAAAATTTTGCAAATGCAGTTTCAGATTCAAGGGCTATTTCAGATGCAAAACTTTGGCATGCACGTTTTGGTCATCTGAATTTTGCCAGTTTGCTGCGTTTGCAGAAATCTGATATGGTTGCTTCTTTGCCGCCTCTTGAAGCACCTGTCAAACATGTTTGTGAAGGCTGTATTTTGGGTAAAATGCAACATTCTAAGTTTCCAAAGGATGGTTCAGTTAGGGCCACATGAAGGTTGCAGCTTGTGCATAGTGATGTTTGTGGGCCCATGCAAACTCCGTCCTTGGGCAATTACCTGTACTTCGTGAATTTTATTGATGATTACTCCAGGCATGCATGGCTATTTCCGCTTAAAGCGAAGTCCTAAGTTTTTATGTGCTTCAAACAATTTCTGGCTATGGCTAAAAATGTATTGAAATGTACTATGGGCACCCTCCGTTTCGATCGAGGGGGGGAGTATATGTCTCATGAATTTAATGCATTTCTCGCTAGTCGTGGGATAAAACACCAATGTACAGTGCCGTATACGCCTCAGCAAAATGGTGTTGCTGAGAGGAAAAATAGGTCTCTTACGAAAATGGCAAGATGTATGGTCAAGAGTCAAGCTTTACCACATTCATTTTGGCTCGAGGCTGTCATGTGTGCCACTTATGTACTCAACAGGTGTCCTACAAAAGCGTTGCAGTCTGTGACTCCATATGAAGCATGGCATGATAGAAAGCCATCTATTGAGCACATGCGTGTTTTTGGTTGTTTGGCTTATGGCTTAGTGCCACAAGTGCAGCGCAAAAAATTGGATGATAAGGCTGTCAAATGTATTTTTGTTGGTTATAGCATTAAAAGCAAAGGTTACAGGTTGTATCATCCGTAAACAAAGCGTATTTTGGTTTCACGGGATGTAGTGTTTGTGGAAGATTCTGTTCAGCCCTTGCTGTCATGTACTAGAGACAGTAATGCAAGCTCACAGGACATTTATGACACTTTGTTGCCTCTTTTCAGTGGTGGAAGTTCGAATGTAAATTCCAATGAGGCAAATGTACAGCCTATGGGGGTTTTCAAAAATGTTACAAATCAGCCTATTACTGATGCAGATGTACATGATGTACTTGATGAGGAAAGGGCTGAAAATGAGCAGGCTAGAGGTATGCCAAAATGGCTGGTGCACACTTTGTGTGATAGTAAATTGGATGCACCTTTGTCTAGTCGTACTCGTTCAGGCTCTCGCCATGCATCTTATGCATCAGATTGTTATGCTTTGGCTGTGTCTAGCTTACATGATGTTGAGGAACGTCTGTCTTCTGACGGAGCACAAAATTCACAAAATTGGATGGCTGCCATGCAATTAGAATATGATGCACTTATAGAAAATGACACATGGACTTTATGTGATTTGCCTCCTGGTAAAAAGGCCATTGGTACGAAGTGGGTTTACAAGTTGAAACACAAGCTGGATGGTGAGATCGATCGTCATAAGGCTCGACTTGTTGCAAAGGGTTATGCACAGCAAAAATGCATAGATTATGAAGATACTTTTGCTCCCACTTGTCGTATGACTACTGTGCATTTTCTATGTGCATTGGCATCTCATTTTGGTTGGGATGTACATCAATCAGACATTGTTACTGCTTTCTTGAATGGTGACATATTTGAGGAAGTTTATGTAACACAGCCTCGCGGTTTTGTCAAGAAAGGACAAGAGAACAAAGTGTGTAGATGTAAGAAAGCTTTGTATGGGTTGAAGCAATCTCCACGTGCTTGGTATGAGAAAGCTGAAACTCATTTGATCAAACAAGGTTTTCGTAACAGTCCAACAGAAAGCACATTGTATGTAAATCATGAGGGTGATGTACTTCTCATTGTGGTTCTTTATGTAGATGATTTTCCGATCACTGGACCAAATGAGAGACTTATTGTTGAATTGAAGGCTGATTTGAATGCTACTTTCAAGATGAAAGATTTGGGGTTGTTGCATCATTATTTGGGTATACAGTTTAAGCAGTGTGATGGTGGAATTGCCTTGTGTCAGAAAAGTTACATAGAGACATTGCTATGTAAGTTTGGACTTGAGGATTGCAAACCTATTGCCACTCCCATGGAAACAGGTTTGAAATTGAGTCTTCATGATGCTGGTGATCGTGCAGATGTCACTCTATACCAAACTGTTGTTGGATGCCTCATTTATGTATGCAACACGAGACCGGATATTTAGTTTGCAGTCTCACAGGTCAGCAGATTTATGCATAGCCCAGGGTCTAAGCATTGGCAGGCTGTCAAGAGGATTTTCCGCTACCTTAGTGGCACTTTACATCTTGGCTTGTTTTATCCCAAGGGGGATCATTGCCGCCAGACTTACATGCTTTTTCGGACTCAGATTGGGCTGGTTGTTTTGACACGAGAGTGTCCACAAGTGGTTTTTGTTTCATGCTTGGCAGTTCATGTATATCATGGTTGAGCAAGAAGCAACCTACTGTGGCCACTTCAAGTTGTGAGGCTGAGTACAGGGTAGTCTTCACAGCTACGGTTGAGTGTGTCTGGCTCAGACGCCTTATGGCTGATTTGGGTGTTGGACAAGACATTTCCAACACTATCTACACTGACAGTCAGAGCGCATTGGCAGTTGAGAGGAACCCAGTTTTTCATGCTCGCACAAAGCACATTGAGGTGCATTACCACTATGTCAGGGAGAGGCTCTCAGCAGGAGAGATCATCTTGGCTTATGTGCCAACACAGGACAACCTTGCAGATCTTTTCACAAAGGCATTGTCTCGTGAGAAGCTTGAAGCTTTCCGCAAAGCTTTGGGCTTACTCCCCTTTGTGGACTGATCATGTCCTCAGGCATTTTTGCCCTCTTTAGGAGGTTTTTTTCCTCGTGCATTGTATATACGCCCATCACTCTAGGGCTATCTATCTTTCCATTGCACACTAAGTAACACACTCTCAGTTGTGTGCCTTGAGCTTCCTTCGTCTTCTCCAAGCTGTGTGTGTTTCTCTGCAACCCTAATTCCAACACAATCTAGTGACAACGAGTCATCAAATGATGGGTCAGAGTCCAACACTACTTCCACCTTATCTAAAAGTGACTTAGATAATCAAGGGAAAACCAAGAAGAAGGGTTCCTAGACCAGAAAGCTGGAAGAGATATCAAAGCAAATTGCTGAAATGGCTCAGACGAGGTCTTCAATCAAAAAGATGGAGATCTGGTGTTCAAAATGCAAATCTAGAGACGACAAATCTAATGAATGCTCACAATGCACATATTGCAAGGTTTATGTGCATGTGTGGGGTAACTCTGGCATCAAGATTTGTCATTTCAAGAAGGGAAAAGACTTATCAATGATAGCACTGACAAATCCTAAAGCAGTGAACGCAAAGGGGCCAAGTGGATCCAAGGACAATGACACTAGTACCAGGTACTAGTAATGGCAGAGGCAACTTGCAAGGAGGTACTGGTAGGGAGAGAGGCAGATGTGACTTTGGCAAACAAAGCTTAAATTGTTATACATGTGGAAAGTATGGTCACTTTTCATCTCAGTACCCAAACGTTGCCAAACCAAAGGGGACTAAACAAAAATCCCCAAAATAGTAAGGGTGGTGACCAAAAGTAAAGGACTTATAATTAAAGAAATCCTAGATGAACCTGCAAAGAAGCAACCTACTGAAGCCAAGAAGTGGGAACAATAGAGAGCCACATGGAAAACCGAAGGCAAGGAAAAAGTAGTTGATGAATGGAAAGAACAGGGAGCGATGGAAATTAGAATCACAGAAAACCTGGCAAAGAAAATGCTAGAACAGCCAGAGTGTTCTGAGTCTTGAACAATATAGAAACTACAACCTCAACCTTCAGGGACTCAAGAGGTGCACTCAAGAAAGTAGTATCTGGATTGAATGAATCCTTGATGATAATGAGGAGCAATAGTATCTGTTCTTCAAGGATTCATTCAATCCAGATATATCTCTTTGAGT